>NC_060889.1:1384129-1433766 GCF_014805685.1 Silurus meridionalis | reverse complement strand
GGTGAACACAAGATGGCGCTGTCACTTTTCTTATAGCTGGAAAAGTACTAGAGCTCCACACAACCCTGCTCACATTCTCTGATGATGAATCCTCATTTTCACAATAAAACCTCTGTGATATAAACTACAGCTGTTCTTCTATCATACACACTGCACTAATATTATCCTCATTCCTGCCCTGATTACTCTTAGTAGTAGTTTTCTCCTCTCCTCTCCCCTGTAGCTCGTTGAAGTCATCCTTCATTTGTAGTGACTGTAATGTTTTATTTGTCTATGTAAGATCAATAAACCTTGTCTTTTATATTGATATCCATGTCTCCTTGTCATCCATGGTAATGAACCCGTGTGCTCCTCCCACCACCTCACCACACATTAATAAAATATTTCAGAATGTAATAACTGGATTATATTTTAATAGATTTAAATGTTAGATTTTATATAGTCCATTCATTATCAGTGTAGTTATAATTACCCATGTGATGCTGAATGTAAATACAGAATGTCAGTAACATTGTTGACTCTGTCATGTGATTCTGTGGGGTGGAGCTTCATGAAGTTTTATGATGTTACAGAATCAGAGAACAGAAAGACCTCAGAATATTTTCATTCAGCTAAAACATTCATCATGTTCACTGCTGTAATTATGTGTCTGTGGCTTTCACTAGGTGAGATTAGATTTTTTTTAAGTAAATATAAATTGTGTTGAAATTAAATGTGATTATTTAGTCTCTAATAAATCTAACAAAGAATATAAGAGATAAGATAAGATAAGATAAGATAAACCTTTATTCGTCCCACAGTGGGGAAATTTCTATGTTACAGCAGCAAGACAAAGAAATAAAATAAATGCAAATATCTAAAAATAATATACATATACTACAATACCAGTATATATACAGTACAATGTAATAATACGAATAGGAGAAAACAAAAGTACGCTTTTAAGTCGTTTTGAGGTAGTATTGCACGTAAATTGCACGTAATATTGCACATAATATTGTACCTGATTTGTTTAATAATATTTCACACAGATAAAGTTATTGCACATCTTAAAAAGTAATAGCAGTGTTGTATGTTGGTGACTGGTTTTACTGGGAACAGCTTTGGTTGTATAGTCTAATAGCAGCAGGGAGAAAAGACCTTCTGTATCGCTCCTTCAGACACTTGGGATGTATTAGTCTGTTACTAAAAGAGCTGCTCAGCGATGTAACGGTTTCATACAGGGGGTGGGAGGCGTTCTCCAGCAATGATGATAGTTTTGTTACCATCCTCCTTTCTCCCACCTCCTGTACAGTGTCCAGGGGAATCCCCAGGACAGAGCTGGCCTTCCTGATCAGCTTGTCTAGTCTCTTCCTATCTGCAGTAGAGATGCTGCTGCCCCAGCAGACCACTCCATAGAATATGGCTGAGGCCACCACAGAGTCAAAAAAGGTCTTCAGTAGCTCTCCCTGTACTCCAAAAGACCTTAGTCTCCTCAGCAGAAAGAGTCTGCTCTGCCCTTTCTTGTAGATTGCCTCAGTGTTGTCTGTCCAGTCCAGTTTGTTGTTTAGGTGAACACCCAGGTATTTGTAAGAGTCCACTCTCACAATGTCCTTTCCCTGAATGTTCACTGGTGATAGAATTTGTTTGTTCCTACGGAAATCCACCACCAGTTCTTTCGTTTTCCCCGCATTTATCTGGAGGCAGCTCCGTTGGCACCAGTCCACAAAGTTCTTTATAAGTCCTCTGTACTCTCTGTCATCATCATTCGTGATCAGACCGACGATGGCAGAGTCATCAGAGAACTTCTGTAAGTGACAGGTTTCTGAGCTGAACATGAAGTCTGCAGTGTAGATGGTGAAGAGAAACGGGCAAGAACCGTTCCCTCATGGGCTCCAGTATTGCAGACAATCATGTCAGACTCACAGTCACGAGTCCTCACATACTGTGGTCAGTCTGTTAGATAGTCCAGTGTCCAGGCAGACAGATGATGGTCTACTCCCATGTACACCATCTTATCCCTCAGGAGCGCAGGTTGGATGGTGTTGAAAGCACTAGAGAAGTCAAAAAACATGACTCTCACAGTGCTCCCAGCCTTTCCAGGTGTGAAATAGCCCGATTTAGGAGGAAGATGACTGCGTCTTCCACTCCAATGCCAGGTTGGTAGGCAAACTGAAGTGGATCCATTGATGGGCTCACCAGAGGTCGGAGATGAGTGAGCACTAGCCTCTCCAATGTCTTCATCAGATGCGAGGTCAGCGCTACTGGTCGATAGTCTCCAAGTCTTTTGGGCGGCGTCTTTGGTACAGGCACCACGCAAGATGTTTTCCATATCTGTGGCACCTTTCCCAGCTTCAGGCTCAGGTCAAACATGTACAGCAGTATGCCGCACAGCTGGTCAGCACAGGTCTTAAGTAGCCTGGAGCTGATGCCGTCTGGGCCTGCAGCCTTCTTCGCTTTGATCTTCCTGAGCTCCATTCTCACCTGGGCTTCTGTAAGGGGCAGTGTGTATTGGCTGGAGTGTTGACTGGAGGGAATCGGCAGGGGTGGGAAGTTAGGTGTGTTGTGTATTGTCTGTGAGCTGATAGCAGTGCAGAAAGAGGTGGGGCTGGAGCTTCTTGCTGTGGAATCAGAGAGGGGGGATTGCAGCAGGGGGGACTGGATGGGGGCAGGAGAGGGTAGCTGATCAAATCTGTTAAAGAATAGATTGAGATCATTCACCCACTTCTGGTCACCCACAGCCTGAGAGCTTGGCTCCTTGTGACCAGTGATGGTTTTGAGCCCTTCCATACACCGCTGACATTGTTCTGCTGCAGCTGATCCTCCATCTTCCTCCTGTAGCATGCTTTTCCTTCCCTGATCTTCTTCCTCAGTTCTCTCTGGACAGTTTTCAGCTCTTCCTTGTTTCCTGATTTAAACACCCTCTTCTTCTCTTTAAGGAGAGTCTTTATATCAGGGTTTATCCATGGTTTGTTGTTGGGAAAACACCGTACAGTCCTGGTGGGTACAGTATTCTCCACACAGAAGTTAATGTAGTCCGTAATACAATCTGTTAGACTGTCAATATCCTCCCCATGTGGACTGCACAATTCCTCCCACATAGTTGTTTCAAAACAGTCTTTCAGAGCCTCATCGGTCTCATCAGACCATGTCGTCACTGTGCGGGAGGTAGCTGGTTGCCTGCATACAAGGGGTTTGTACACAGGTAGGAGATGAATCAGGTTGTGATCCGATCTTCCCAAGGGGGGGAGAGGTGATGAAGCATAGGCCTCCTTTGAGTTTGCATAAAATAAGTCCAGTGTTTTATTGTCTCTGGTGTGGCATGAAACATACTGGGTGAATGTGGGCAGAGTGGAGGATGGAGGCATGATTAAAATCTCCAGAGATAATGAGAAGGGCATTTGGGCTCTGTGTTAACAGTCTGTTAACAACAGAATGCAGGACTTCGCATGCCGATTCACCGTCAGCAGAGGGGGGAATACACGCAGCTATCGCGATAACATGCGAGAATTCCCTCGGCAGATAGTACGGCCTCATGCTAGCGGCTAACAGCTCAATGTCCTTACAGCAGATCTGTTCTTTAATAGTGATGTGTCCAGATTTACACCATCTATTATTCACAAACACTGCCAGTCCTCCTCCCTTTCTCTTACCGCTCTCCATCGTTCTGTCTGCGCGCAGTAAATCAAATCCATCCAGAGCCACGGTCGTGTCCGGTGTTAGCTTGGTTAGCCATGACTCCGTGAACAGCATGATGCTACACTCCCGAATTCTCTGATGCCGGGTAAGAGCCGCTAGCTCGTCCATCTTGTTGGGTAAAGATCTTACATTTCCCATAACGATGGACGGAGAGTTGGTCTGTAACGTCTCCTTTATTCCGACACACAGCTCCAGCACGGTTCCCCCGTCTTCTCCTTCTTAGCTCGCGGGGAATATCCGGTTTTTCTCCTAGTAGCATCGGCATGTTGCGGAATGCTAACAGCTGATCACTGGTGTAAACAATAGGACCGTGGCTATGAACAGAGTTTCCAGACGCGACTGTGAACAAAGTCCAAAGAAGCAGGAAAAGTAGAGCAAACTCGGTGGCTTTGTTTATGTCCATTGTGCAGTTTCCAAAATTACGCATACACTTAAAAGAAAACACAAAGTGCCGGAACACTATAAAATAAATAAAAAAAGCACAAACTTTACGGGAGCTGCTGCAACAGGCTGCCACTTGGGCGGCGCCTAATGGTCATAATGAGTTTGATTATGCAATTCTGGTGTGATGTAAAGTGTTCTGTGTAAAAGTTAAAACATTATGTTCTCTTCTCTATGACAGGTGACTCCATGGCAGATTCAATAGAGCCACTTTTAACTCATAAAGCTGTAGATGAAGGTGATGATGTTACTCTGTTCTGCAGATACAAACCAACCACCTCTACAAAAAGTGACTACCTGCACTGGTACATACAACATCCACAATCTAAACCTGAGTTCCTTCTTTATATTTCTCAAAGAGGAGATTTATATCCAGACAAACCCCCAAGAATGACTGCTGAAATTGATGATGGTGATAAAAAACAAGTGAATCTGATCATCTCCTCTGCTGCTGTATCAGACTCTGCTCTATACTACTGTGCTCTGGCGCCCACAGTGACAGGAAATCCAGCTGCACTGTACAAAAACCCTGACACAGTTTTGCTCTATGGAAAGTAGTTCTGCTGATGATTTTGATTCATTCACATGCTTTCAGAAAAGAGCTATTTCTTTCTCTTGTCATTTATAAAGGGTTTATAGGATGGATTATTAGGCAGCAATAATACCTGATGTCTTCACCTAACAGTCTGATAGTCTCTAAAAGGTAGAAATGTGACAAGAAATTAATTTATAAATGTAGAATATTTGTTTTTATGGACTTGTAAGAGTTGTTTTATTATATTTTGGTTTTAACTGTTCTTTGAGGATCATTATAAGACATTATACATTTTAAAGCCCCCAACTTCCTGAATGTCCACTTTCATCTTTTAACCAGACCCTTTACTCCACCACTATAGCAAACAGTTTCAGAACATCTGGGCAACCACTGCCAAAGTCGGTAACAACTAGCAGACAGTTTTCCAAAAATTCCACCACCTCATTTACTGTATATACTTCAATTAATTTGTGAATTCTCTCAACTATTTTGATTCATATTTCAAACACTGCATTTAACATCCCAGATCATGAACATTTCTGTAAATGCAGGTATTTATTAAATATTAGATTGATATACTGTAATATTCATCTGTATACTGTAGTGATTTTCAGTCTGGTTTCTTTTATGATTTAATCCTTGTAACTATACAGACAGATTTTTGTGAAGCAGTTTTAAGATTGTTAGATATTTGTGTTAAAAGCCCTCTAGATTTTTTTTATTTTAATTTAATTCATTTTAGACCTTTTAATTTTAGAAACTATTATTGGGCAGTGGCAGCTCATCAAAAGGGGCAAATGAGGTCAAAACCAGCCATACATATTATCCATTCCACAAATGTTCATCATAAAGTCTTCATTAACAGCACTTCCTGAACTGTACTATCATCATCCAATACTGGTTTAATGAAATCATTTAAATAATGGTTTGTTTCCCAATTCGATTCGATTTGGGCGGAGCTAGCTGTGGCGAGATACACTTTAGACAGTTTCACAGAGATACTGACATTTATATCTACTGCAAGAGAGGCACCATCATGTTTCACTTATTTCTTTTATAAGATAAAATCATTGGTAAGACTTTAAAAACGCACAAACTTTATGTGGATGCTGGAAATGTGTACTAAAACCTGAATTGGTGACTGATGTCCTTAAGTACATAGAAATGTTGTTGTTGTAATGTGTTCACAGCAGGAGCTGTTGGCAGCAGCATTACACCAGAACAAACCATCATATCTAAATCTGTAGGCAGTATCACCACACTGCAAATATGATACATTAGCTGACTGTCTGCACTGGTATCGACAAAAGCCTCAATCAGGACCATCTACAAATTAAATCACTAGAGCTGAACAAACTGACCCAAGCTATCCATCAAACTCCAGGATCAGAGATGTTCACCTGTTTGACTTAAATACAGTTTCATTTCCAGACCCCAGTATTTACAGCATCAACTATCCACAGTATCAACTACTGAAGATCAACTATCATCTACCTGCCTGTAGATAATGTTTAATGGCTAGTTAGGTGAGATGAAGTCTAATGCAGTGATCTGATTATTAAAAGTGTAATAGTCATGTGTAAAACAGCACCACTTCCTGGGTGTGGAGTCCAGAGACTCTACTGAACTTACTATTAGAGGTCTAAAGCTCTCAGATTCTGCTCTCTATTACTGTGCTTTTAGAGTACCTGCACAGTAATACAGAGTCATTGAAAGGCTGTACAAAAACCCATCAAAGATATTTCTTTTCCCTACTTGTTATCAGTAAACCACAGACACATAAAACATTTGTGGTAAGAGATGCAGCTGAATGAAATAGAAAAGAATAAAGAGGGATTAAAGATGCCAACCACATAAAATTACATTCACAAAAATACATTTACTATATACATTGACATTCATTGACTTTCTGTTCAGTATATATGTGCATGTATATAAATATGATAGATATTTTCCAGGATGTAAGCAGCTTTTCACATACTGAAGGGAAAATGTAAGTACTGGCAAAGAATTTAAATGGAGAAAACTCAGTATTTGGTGAGGTCCATGGATTCCAGATTTTAGTCACTAAGTGCCAAGGATTGGCATTTAAGTATTAAAACTGGTTCTTATGATAATATTGGTGTACATTTGTCCCATATATTTTGAGCCTGTGAAAATGAAGGTGTTATGTACAGAACAGCTGTGAATATAAATATAAAACCTTTTAAATAAAATCTGAACATTTACACTAAAATAACATTGAGTGCTTTATCTCATATCCATTCTAAAATTCTTAAATTCTCTTTAGCAAATGGCTTTACTGTTCAAAAGCTTTTAGAAGTGACACTTTGTACTTCTATACACAGTTATGGAGGAATATGAATAAATATGAGTGGGCGGAGCTACAAGTGGAGACATCAGAGACCATCTCAAATACACAACCCTGACATTTATTTCTAAGGCTGGAGGTCTGAACTAAACACTCAGGATCACAATGTTACTCCTCTTCTTACTTTTTTTCACTATTGCTAAAATTGGTAAGTCTTATTCTGTACATTACAAGTAAAAATACATAATTATTCTAAAGGAAACAAGCACAATTTCAAGTTGTATTTGTGTAATGATGTTATGGTAATGTTTTTATAGCAGATGCTGCAGACAACAACATTAAAGTCTGCCCCAATCACTAATCTTTCATTCCTAGGTACACTCTCCACCACTTCATCCAACTCACTCCAGAATGTTTCCATCTCCTCCATCTCACAGCCCACTTGTGGAGCATTTCCACTGATGACATTTATAATCAACCCTTCAACTTCCAGCTTCACGTTTATCACCCTATCAGAAACTCTCTTCACCTCCACTACACTCATGGAGAGACCACCCCTGCGGAGAGCCAGAACGGAGCAATGGTCCCCGCGGAGATCTGAAGCGGAGCGACGTTCTTGGCGAGGACCAGAGGCAGGACGACGACCCCAGCAGGGACAGGAAGCGGAGAGACGCCCAATGTGGAAGACTGGAGTGGACGCCCTGCGAAGTGGTGCCGCTTTTGCCGAGACTGGGGCTGGTGTCTTCACTCTCTGAGAACCCTGGGACCGTCACGCCCTTCTTACGAGCACCTGTGGGCTTGGTGCCACCTCCAGCATGGCTTGCAGAGACGACCACGCCATAAGAGGATCTCTGCGACTTGGCCTTGCTTTAAGAGGGACCCTGTGACGTGGCTTCGTCTTGAGGGAAACCCTGAGGCGTGGCTTCGCCTTCAGGGGGACTTGGAGGCAAGCTGTTGCCTTCATGGAGACTGTGGAGCGAGCCATCGCCTTCCTGGAGACTGTGAAGCATGCCCTCCCCTCCTGGCTCTCCTGGAAGCCTAAGAGTGGAGCGGAGCTCGCCTGGAGACCTTGGAGCGAAGAGGGGCTCGCCTGGAGACCTTGGAGCGGATTGGTGCTCTTCGGGGACTCTCTGGAGCGGAGCCGAGCTCTCACGGAGGTCCTGGGACAGAGCCAAACTCTAACGGAGGTCCTGGGACAGAGTCAAGCTCTCCTCGGGACACTGGGGTGGAACTGAGCTCTCAAGGACTCTCTGGAGCAGAACTGAGCTCTCAGGGACTCTCTGGAGCAGAACTGAGCTTTAGGGGACTCTCTGGAGCGGAACTGAGCTCTCGGGGACTCTCTGGAGCGGAACTGAGGGACAGAGAGGAGCTCACGGGGACGCTCTGGGACAGAGAGGAGCTCACGGGGACGCTCTGGGACAGAGAGGAGCTCACCTGGAGGTCCTGGGGCAGAGCTGCGCTCATCTGGAGGCCCTGGGGTGGAGGGGGACCCCTTGGGCGAAGGGGAGCTCTCGGGGACTTGGCCTAAGCACTCCGGGGGACACTGGAGGGAAGCAGAGCGTAGAAAGCGTGTGCGCTGAAAAACAGCAACCAAAGGATCGGGATAAATATGGGGTGCGCTACGGAAGAGAAGCGCAGCCGTGGAGAGCGTGAGGAGTCTGAAACGGAACGTACATAGTTGGATGGATTCTTGAAAATACCCTTGTCTCAGGGATGCTCAGGGACAGAGAGGAGCTCACGGGGACGCTCTGGGACAGAGAGGATCTCACCGGGACACTCTGGGACAGAGAGGAGCTCACCTGGAGGTCCCTGGGCGGAGCTGCGCTCACCTGGAGGCCCTGGGGCGGAGGGGGACCCTTTGGGTGAAGGGGAGCTCTCGGGGACGCTCTGGAGCAAAGCTAAGCACTCCAGGGGACACTGGAGCAAAGCAGAGCATAGAAAGCGTGTGCGCTGAAAAACAGCAACCGAAGGATCGGGATAAATATGGGGTGCGCTTCGGAAGAGAAGCGCAGCCATGGAGAGCATGAGGAGTCTGAAACGGAACGTACGTAGCGGGATGGATTCTTGAAAATACCCTTGTCCTTCTTCAACTCATTTTTTTTCCCCTTAAAAAATATAGTAACACATCTTCTTTTGTTTCTATCAGATGCTTCTCTGATGTGTGCAAAGCAGTTGGTGTTCTGTTGGTCAGTCTCAGCTGATGTGGTTGTGGTTACTATGTTATTGCACCATGGTAAGATTAGATGTTAATTCTGGAAAACAAATAGTAGGATTTTCAGGCTGTTAATTATGAGTTAAACATCAAGCCTTTTGATTATACAAACCACTCCCTAAAAAGAGCAACAACTTCAGCTGACTTTAGATGATTATTCAGTTCATCTGGATAAAAATCAAACTATGTATATTCTCTATATCAAGATATTAATTGCTTGAAATTGCAGAGTCGGGGTTTCCTGCTTTGGAGTCATTTTATATTTTATTATTTGTTTTTAATGGTTGTTCAAATACAGGAGCAATCGTGACTGCTAGGTCACCATCAACTGGGGCAAAATTTACCCAGCAATGTATTATCATTTTAACTTAGAGAGCATGCAGCTGACATCGGCATCTTGAGGATCAACTCACTCTTCAACTGCCTGAATTGTTTAGAATGTTTGACTTGATTAAATTTTTCTGTAACATTGTATAACTGGTAATGGTACAGGATACACTGATGGCTTCACCTGCCGTGCTAACAAAATATGGAATCATGCAATGGCATATCTGCAATACTTTTTTTTTTAAACCAAGTACCTGCATGTCTTCCCTCACCACATCCATAAACCTCCTCCTTGGTCTTCCTTTTTTCCTCCTTCCTGGCGGCTCCATCATTAGCATTCTCCTACCGATACACCCCGTGTCCCTCCTACACATGCCCAAACCATCTCAATAGGACCTCTCTCACTTTTCCTCCAAACGACCAACATTGACGGTCCCTCTAATAAACTAATTTCTAATCCTGCCCATTCTCATCACTCCCAATGAAATTTTAACATCTTCAGCTCAGCTTTTAGTCAATGCCACTGTAGTCAGTAGGAGTAAGACAGAGTACATGTGTGTGAATGAGAGGGAGGGCAGTGAAGTGGTGTGGTTGCAGGGAGAAGAGGTGGTGAAGGTGGATGACTTCAGGAAACTGGGGTTACAGTGCAAAGTTCGTTGGTTCGTGATCTGCATATTTGATTTGGCACATGTTTTAAGGCGGATGCCCTTCCTAACGCAACCCTCCGAATTTATCTAAGAGTGCACTGGCTTGTAATGACTGGGTTTTGGAATAATGCTGTAAAATAACAAAATGTGGAAAAAGTGAAGCGCTGTGAATACTCTTCTGATGCACTGTACTACAACAGCAGTACTTCCTGGGTGTGGCCTTCTAGAGATGAGTTCCCTCATGTGTAAAGTTCAGCACATACAGCACTATTATACAGAATCCTCACAGAGCTGTGTTCAGAAATGACTCAATTCTACAACTTACTGTACATAGTGAGATACACAACACTGATTCTCACTGTAGTTACACGTAATTCACCTGTAAATTCAGTGTACTATTTCGTATTTAGGTTTGAGGTTTTAGGCTATTTATTTCTTCAAACAATGTTTTAGTGTGCTTACAAAATTACATATTTATTATTTTCTTTACAGCAGGCAGTTTTGCAGATAAAATTGGGCCAACAGATGCAGACACCAACAAGAAGGAAACAGAAACTGTTACTCTGAAATGTTCATATGAGACAAGCAATGAAATTATTAGGCTTTACTGGTACAAACAAAATCCTAACAGCGCTCCACAGTTTTCTCTGTATAAAGGTGCAGGGTTATGGAAAGGATCTGGGAGCACTCCTACTGACACTCGATTAGAGGCAGAAACAAGCAGATACACTACTAAACTTACTATCAGAGGTCTAAAGCTCTCAGATTCTGCTCTCTATCACTGCGCTCTTCATGTAGGATACACAGTAATACAACGTAAGTAAAAGGCTGTACAAAAACCCACCTTTAAGTAAAACCACAGAAGATTAGATATTTCCTTTACAAACTTGTTATTAGTTAACCACAGACACAAGCAACATTTGTGGTAACAGATGCAAATGAAAGACTTAGAGAAGAAAAATGGAAAAAGGATTACCACACCCACACATGAATCATGGGAGTTTGTATGTATTTATATAATATGTAGTAGTCTTTTTAATGTGTTAGTGAAACTGATAAATATTAGAATTTTTTCAATTAGTGATTAGTGAATTAATGCATTAGTATGCGGATCACGAACTTAATACTGGATCGGTTGAGGTCCAGGTTACCAACGACCACAGGTATTGTTAGCCAACAGGGTACCAGTGGAAATTGGGTTACAGTTGGCTGAAGGAGGAGAAGGAGAGGAGGAAGACATCTACAGAGACAGAAGGCCAGGGATAAGGTTTATGGAAGTGGTGAGGGAAGACATGCAGGTAGTTGTTTTGAAAGAGGCAGATGTAGAGGACAGGGGGGGTATGGAGATGGATGATCCACTGTGGTGACCCCTCAGCATCGAGAACAATGATGGGTGAGCTCCATTAATTGTTTAACATACCCTATACATGCTTGTTATGACCTTGAGAGAAGCCAAAAAATGAAGATGTGAAGTAGTCAAGTCAAGTCAAGTCAAGTCAAGTCAAGTCAAGTCAAGTCAAGTCAAGTCAAGTCAAGTCAAGTCAAGTCAAGTCAAGTCAAGTCAAGTCAAGTCAAGTCAAGTCAAGTCAAGTCAAGTCAAGTCAAGTCAAGTCAAGTCAAGTCAAGTCAAGTCAAGTCAAGTCAAGTCAAGTCAAGTCAAGTCAAGTCAAGTCAAGTCAAGTCAAGTCAAGTCAAGTCAAGTCAAGTCAAGTCAAGTCAAGTCAAGTCAAGTCAAGTCAAGTCAAGTCAAGTCAAGTCAAGTCAAGTCAAGTCAAGTCAAGTCAAGTCAAGTCAAGTCAAGTCAAGTCAAGTCAAGTCAAGTCAAGTCAAGTCAAGTCAAGTCAAGTCAAGTCAAGTCAAGTCAAGTCAAGTCAAGTCAAGTCAAGTCAAGTCAAGTCAAGTCAAGTCAAGTCAAGTCAAGTCAAGTCAAGTCAAGTCAAGTCAAGTCAAGTCAAGTCAAGTCAAGTCAAGTCAAGTCAAGTCAAGTCAAGTCAAGTCAAGTCAAGTCAAGTCAAGTCAAGTCAAGTCAAGTCAAGTCAAGTCAAGTCAAGTCAAGTCAAGTCAAGTCAAGTCAAGTCAAGTCAAGTCAAGTCAAGTCAAGTCAAGTCAAGTCAAGTCAAGTCAAGTCAAGTCAAGTCAAGTCAAGTCAAGTCAAGTCAAGTCAAGTCAAGTCAAGTCAAGTCAAGTCAAGTCAAGTCAAGTCAAGTCAAGTCAAGTCAAGTCAAGTCAAGTCAAGTCAAGTCAAGTCAAGTCAAGTCAAGTCAAGTCAAGTCAAGTCAAGTCAAGTCAAGTCAAGTCAAGTCAAGTCAAGTCAAGTCAAGTCAAGTCAAGTCAAGTCAAGTCAAGTCAAGTCAAGTCAAGTCAAGTCAAGTCAAGTCAAGTCAAGTCAAGTCAAGTCAAGTCAAGTCAAGTCAAGTCAAGTCAAGTCAAGTCAAGTCAAGTTTATTTGTATAGTGCTTTTTACAACAGACATTGTCTCAAAGCAGCTTTACAGAAATCAACAGTCAAGGTGAATGGTGTGTGTTTATCCCTGATGAGCAGCCATGGCGACTGTGGCAAGGAAGAACTCCCTTAGATGTTATAAGGAAGAAACCTTAAGAGGAAACAGACTTAAAAGGGGAACCCATCCTCATTTGGGTGACATCAAGAGTTTGATCATAAATCTTTCAACAATACAGAACACTGGAGAGTGAGAACTAACATGAGCACTGGAATATATGATTATAAGTAAATGTTCTTTCAACAGTCTTTGGTATAAATGTAGGAGCTACTGAGCTCAACATTTGTGATCATCACAGATCCAGCATCAGCTTCTCCACACCATGATTTAGAAGAACATAAGTTACGGTGGCCAAGAAGTGCAAATCACATTAACAAATCAGAAAACACATTAACAAATCAGAAAACACATTAACAAATCAGAAAACACATTAACAAATCCAAAAACACAACGACAATTCAGATAAACCGGAAAAGGTTTTAGCTTGTGGTAAGGAAGGTTTAGTTTGTGAATGGAACACTTACCGATCATTGGACGAGACACCTGTCAATCAAGATATACAGGAAGTATAAAATCTTATAACTTTGATTCTTGTACATGTGTAAAGTTCTCTGTTTACTTTAAACTATTATTTATTTCGATTTGTGCACCTTTAAATATAAGAAAATAAGAAGTAAACATTGGCAAGGAGAAAATGGAATTAATTTAAATCTACTTTAAGGAAGGAAATTCATATGCAGTGATGTTGGAGATGCTGCAGTATATCATCACATGAAGATTAGTTTGTACACTTTTACACAGACGTTCCAACTTTCTCCTGCTGCAGACTGTTACTTCAGAAGCTTTATAGTCTGATATCCATAACTGGCTTTACCCAAAGTTTCCCCATATAAGAAATTTCACTAAGAAATTTCACTGTGAAGGACATTATCTTTGGACTTGTAATAAACAATAACAAAGACGACTTTCTTGTTAATAATTTACTTCTGATGGAAAGATTTTATATACACAAATCGAAATACTTGAAAGTGAAACCTAAAAACGTTTTTTTTTTTTGCATTTTATAATGAGTTCATTTCTGTCACAAAAACCATTGAAGTGATAAAAAAAAAAAAAAATGCAATGAATCTTTTATCCTTTATAGAAAAATATATATTTTTTAAATTTTATTTTATTATTTTTATTATTATAAATTTTATTTATTTATAATTTTTTCCCACTTTCTCCTAAATAAATGTGTATATATTTGTATTTTCATGCACCTGTTCTGTGTATTTTAATGTAAATTGTACTTGTTATTGCCACGTGGTTTGTATATTATTTGTTATATAATTGCTTAATAAAAAAATTATAATATTTTAACAAAAAAAAAAAAAAAAAAAGACTGTTGTACTTCCTGTATATCTTGAATGACAGGTGTCTTGTCCAACGATCGGTAAGTTTCCATTCACAAACTATACCTACCTTTTCCGGTTTGTCTGAATTGTTGTGTTTTCAGATTTGTTAATGTGTTCTGCACTTCTTGGCCACCGTAATAAGTAGATTGACAGCTATAATTACAATAAAGGATGTAGAGAAAGGAGATTAGCTAAGTTAGCATAGTTTCTGTACTAGTTTGGACACAATTTACAAATATATACATTGGAGCTAAGTTCAGTCTAGAGTTCATATTCGGTCTGGGGCTAATGGCAGCCATGTTTTTGTGGCATTTGCTGTTTGCTACCTCATTTAATTTTAAATGCAACTTATCCCAACAATAAATCACGCTTTTACTTTATTTTATTTAAAAAATGGAAGGTGACTATTTTCAAGGGTTAAACCGTACTTTGCCGTTCAGGGATGCAGTACTTAGCGCCCCCTGGTGACAAATCCACTCAGGAACAGTGTAAGAAGGTGGAGCTCCACAGGCTTCTTTAGTAAACTGCACTCATTCCCTTTTTTCTTTCAGCAGCTTCCATCTCCATCATGCTGCTCTTTCTACTGTTTCTACTAGTGCTTCTTCTCTGTAAGTTCATCTCAATATCATTTCTAAATAAGTATAAACGAGATGCTTTAATTACTAAAAGTTACTTCAAAGAAATCTGTCCTTTATATTAACCTTAAAAATGTTTTACAGAAGAAAGTGGGTTCTTCATAGATCATCTTGTGTTACATTTATCCCGTGTATCTTTTTAAAGGCTTTATGAGTTTAAAACTGTAAAGAAATGTTAAAGTATAAGAAACAAAACTGTTTTAGATTATAAGAATGTATTTGAATAATATATATGATTATAATTTTCTGAAATGAATGTCCTCTTCAGGTGAGAGCACACAGGACAGCATTACTCCCACATCTTCTGCTGTCTATGCTAAAGAGGAGCAAGCAGTTACACTCTCCTGTGTTTATGAATACACTCTTACTATGAACAATATACAGTGGTATCGACAATATTCCAACGCTGCACCAGATTTCCTCGTTCTCCTGATGGAATCAGGAGCAAATCAGAGAGCTGAAACTCCTCATCCTCATATATCTGCTAAAATTCATAAGAGCGTGAAGCGTGTGGATTTGGAGATCTTCTCTGCTTCAGTATCAGACTCTGCATTGTACTACTGCATCCTGCAGCCCACAGTGACAGGAAACTCAAATACACTGTACAAAAACTACTTCATATAAAAGATTATTGTTTTACTTTTCCCCAGTAGGGGAGCTGTCCCACACTTTGGTTTTGCTTTGAATGTTTATGATGTTTGTGCTTGAATATATTGTATGTGTAAACTTTACCTTCCAATCTAAAGTCTACTTCAACTCTGTCTATAAAGAACAAATATTTTATTTATTTATTTTATCCAAGATTCAATAAAAGTGGTATACAAACTCAACACTCTTATATAGTGTATTATTTTGTTTGAAATATTGAATGTGTGCTGGAAACTACACAAAATATAGATTATTAATATATACCACAATTTTTATAAAAACAACTGTACAATTTAAGCAATTTTTGATACAATAAAAAAAAAAAAAAAAAAAAAAAAAAAAAAAAAAAAAAAAAAAAAAAAAAAAAAAAAAAAAAAAAAAAAAAAAAAAAAAAAAAAAAAAAAAAAAAAAAAAAAAAAAAAAAAAAAAAAAAAAAAAAAAAAAAAAAAAAAAAAAAAAAAAAAAAAAAAAAAAAAAAAAAAAAAAAAAAAAAAAAAAAAAAAAAAAAAAAAAAAAAAAAAAAAAAAAAAAAAAAAAAAAAAAAAAAAAAAAAAAAAAAAAAAAAAAAAAAAAAAAAAAAAAAAAAAAAAAAAAAAAAAAAAAAAAAAAAAAAAAAAAAAAAAAAAAAAAAAAAAAAAAAAAAAAAAAAAAAAAAAAAAAAAAAAAAAAAAAAAAAAAAAAAAAAAAAAAAAAAAAAAAAAAAAAAAAAAAAAAAAAAAAAAAAAAAAAAAAAAAAAAAAAAAAAAAAAAAAAAAAAAAAAAAAAAAAAAAAAAAAAAAAAAAAAAAAAAAAAAAAAAAAAAAAAAAAAAAAAAAAAAAAAAAAAAAAAAAAAAAAAAAAAAAAAAAAAAAAAAAAAAAAAAAAAAAAAAAAAAAAAAAAAAAAAAAAAAAAAAAAAAAAAAAAAAAAAAAAAAAAAAAAAAAAAAAAAAAAAAAAAAAAAAAAAAAAAAAAAAAAAAAAAAAAAAAAAAAAAAAAAAAAAAAAAAAAAAAAAAAAAAAAAAAAAAAAAAAAAAAAAAAAAAAAAAAAAAAAAAAAAAAAAAAAAAAAAAAAAAAAAAAAAAAAAAAAAAAAAAAAAAAAAAAAAAAAAAAAAAAAAAAAAAAAAAAAAAAAAAAAAAAAAAAAAAAAAAAAAAAAAAAAAAAAAAAAAAAAAAAAAAAAAAAAAAAAAAAAAAAAAAAAAAAAAAAAAAAAAAAAAAAAAAAAAAAAAAAAAAAAAAAAAAAAAAAAAAAAAAAAAAAAAAAAAAAAAAAAAAAAAAAAAAAAAAAAAAAAAAAAAAAAAAAAAAAAAAAAAAAAAAAAAAAAAAAAAAAAAAAAAAAAAAAAAAAAAAAAAAAAAAAAAAAAAAAAAAAAAAAAAAAAAAAAAAAAAAAAAAAAAAAAAAAAAAAAAAAAAAAAAAAAAAAAAAAAAAAAAAAAAAAAAAAAAAAAAAAAAAAAAAAAAAAAAAAAAAAAAAAAAAAAAAAAAAAAAAAAATAAATAAAATAAATATGTACAACCTTTACAGTAAAATGAAGCAAGTTTAGATGTCTATAAATAAATATGAGTGGGCGGAGCTACAAGTGGAGACATCAGAGACAATCTCACATACACAACCCTGATATTTATTTCTAGAGCTGGATGTCTGAACTAAACACTCAGGATCACAATGTTACTCCTCTTCTTACTTTTCTTCACTATTGCTGATATTGGTAAGTTTTATATTACATGTGAAATTATTATTTTTGAATGAACAGAAACCACTTAAATGTATTATTTAAAAAATGGTCATGAAATTATTGTATGTTTCTTTAATAGTTGAAGCTGCTGATATCAGCATTAAACCAGAAGAAACCACTTTATCTGTAACTGAAGGCAGCAACATCACACTGTCCTGCACATATACTGGATCAGTTTACAGACTTCACTGGTATCAACAAAAACCTGGATCAAGACCAGAGTTTCTGCTGCTGATTGATGAAAGCGGTAAACAAGTCATAGAAGCTCAACCACCTCATCCACGCTTGTCAATCCAACTGGGGAAAATGAATAAGAAAGTGGATCTGATCATCTCCTCTGCTGCTGTATCAGACTCTGCTCTATACAACTGTGCTCTGGTGCCCACAGTGACAGGAAATCCAGCTGCACTGTACAAAAACCTCTACACAGTTTTGTTATATTGAAGGCAGTTCTGTAAATTAACATGCCTTTGTTGGGGGATTCTCTATTTATCTCTCTCAATATAAAGAGTTGATATCATTTACACATATTTCATCATTAGAGGACAACATTAATCCTTTAATAATTATTTTTCACTGGTCAGGATCATGGTGACTTTAAAGCCTGTATTGAGATCTGCTTAGTGTGAGGTGAGAATACACTTGGATCTGAATGTCAGTCTTCTGCAACACCCTGCACAAACCCTTTCACACACTCATTCACACTGAGGGACATTTAATCCCAGCAAATTTAGTACTGTCAAGTTTTGTTGGAAACCGACACATACACTGGGTGAAATCACAAAACTGCACACAAACTGACAGTAACTTCACCTCAGCATCAAACTAGGAACCCTGGAGCTGTGATGCAGCAACACTACTCACAAAAACCTCTACACCTTTATGTTATACTGAAAACTGCCAACAGGGGGAGACAGTGGATTAGTGGTTGGCATGTTTGTTTTCACCTTTGAGACTGAGGGTTCTGAATCTCACATCCATTGTGTGTGCTGAATTTGTTTCCACTGTGCTTCAGATGTTTCCTCCACCAACCCAAAGACGTGCCTTGTTGGCTAATTGTTGTCCATATAATCTGTATTATGTGAATGTGTGTCAGTGTGTATGATTGTGTCCTACAATGGACTCCACAAAACATTTTTTTCGTATCTTTAAACAAGTGACTAAAACAGCCTTTATTACAAGTACAGTTCTGCCTTTTTGTACAGTGTTCAGTGTGAGAAAGTTTGAAGGGAAAAAAGTGAATCATTTCTCAAAAGTGTTTGTTTAAAACATTCAGTTTTTAATTTAATTTAATTTGTATAGAGGTTTTAACAATAAACATTCTCTCAAAGTACTTTTACAGAAATAAATAGATTACAAGAATATATATTAGCTAGCTAGCTAGCTAGCTAGCTAGCTAGCTAGCTAGCTAGCTAGATAGATAGATAGACAAGATTTTTTAGGAAAGGAAAACAATTCAAAAGGAACCCATCCTCATCTGGGTGAACAATGTTGGAACTTATTTATGTTTTACAGCTGATTATCTTAAAAACAAATTACTTGAAGAATTAAAAGTTAAACAAGCAGAATCATCTTGTCTTTGTTTATTTATTATTTGTTACTTTTAGTATCAGATATTCATCTATACCACCTTTTCAGCATTATCAGAAAATTCAGTACAACACGGACAATTAAAAAAATATCACATCATAAACTCTCTGATCAAATCTCTAAAATTTAGATTAGTTTAGATTTCACATGAAATAAAGGAAAAATTTACACGACTACAAACTAATGGAATTGATGACAGAATCGTCATGACTACACCTCAGTAAAAGTGGGCGGAGCTCGATGTGGTGAGATACAGTTTAGACAGTTTCACAGAGATACTGACATTTATATCTACTGCAAGACACAACCATCATGTTCCTCTTCTTTCTTTTCATAGTTGTTCAAATCATTGGTAAGTCTTTTATATTCTACACAAACTTTATGTGGATGCTGGAGATTTGTACTGAAACATAAACATGATGATTCAGTTGGTCCTTAAGAAATGACATTAGAAATATTTGTTGTTGTAATGTGTTTACAGCAGGAGCTGTTGGCAGCAGCATTACACCAGAACAAACCATCATATCTTCACCTGAAGGCAGTAACACCACACTGACCTGCACATATGATGACTCAGCTTATTATCTCTACTGGTATCAACAAAAGCCTCAATCAAGACCTGAGTTTCTGCGGATGATTCAAATATCCTCAGATTATGTCAATAGAGCTGAACAACTTGACTCAAGAATATCCATCAGACTTCGTAAAAAAGAAAAGAAAGTAGATCTGGAGATCTTTCCTGCTGCAGTATCAGACTCTGCACTGTACTACTGCGCCATGGAGCCCACAGTGACACAAAACTCATACCCACTGTACAAAAAGCCTTTTTTCTCTCCCAGTAGGGGGAGCTGTTCACCTGTTTCACTTAAATACACTTCTCTGTCTCAGTTCCAGGAGTTTGATGTTTATTTGATATGGTTGGACATCAACAATCATCATCTTACACATGCTAATAATGTGAATTGTTTAAACAATCAATCAAAAAATGTCCCTATAGTGAATAAATTTATAAACAAATTTATACATTTAAATGTACTATTTAGTATCTATTTATATCTTTATGAATATAAATGAATTAAATTTAAGAAATCAACTGAAAATAAATCTTTAAGAAAAAATAATGATCTCTGCTGATTGTGATGAAATACATGAAATGATGGAATAAAGATGTAATACTTTTATTATTATTATTAAAATGAAGTATTACATTAAAAATAGGGTTTCATTATAAACACTAATTATTTGGCATCTTATAAAATAGCACTTTATCCAGCACACTGATGTTACTCAACTTCAACAACCTCGAGAGAAAGAAAGAAAGAAAGAAAGAAAGAAAGAAAGAAAGAAAGAAAGAAAGAAAGAAAGAAAGAAAGAAAGAAAGAAAGAAAGAAAGAAAGAAAGAAAGAAAGAAAAGGACATCTTTCTATGATTGCTCTTTGCACTACTTAGGTTTTATAGAAGTTTCACTACCAAACATTTATCTTCCTGCGAAGGCCTCTAACTTCCAAATAGAATTGAAGTCAGACGCAGTGTGTTTATTATCATTTTACACTGATACTGTAAAGTGATGATCTGTACAGTGTTACACTACAACAGCAGCACTTCCTGGGTGTGGTCTTCTAGAGACGTGTTCCCTCATGTGTAAAGTTCAGCACATACAGCACTATTATACAGAATCCTCACAGAGCTGTGTTCAGAAATGACTCAACTCTACACCTTACTGTACATAGTGAGATACACACCACTGATTCTCACTGTAGCTACAGGTAATTAACACTCATTTGTTAATTCATTTATTTATTAGATGTTTTTTTGGTTTACAAATAATAATAATAATAATAATAATAATAATAATAATAATAATAATAATAATAATAATAATAAATGCATGCCTATATTCAATTATTTATGTATTTATTTATTTATTTATTTATTTATTTATTTATTTATTTATTTGTATTTTCTTCATTACAGCAGGAAGTTTTGCAGATAAGATTTGGCCAACAAATGAACATGCAAACATTGTGAGGAAAAAAACAGAAACTGTTACTCTGAAATGTTCATATGAGTCAAGCAGTGAGATCCTTGAACTGTACTGGTACAGACAATATCCTAACAGCGCACCACATTTTTTACTGTTTAAAGGTGCAAGATCATTTGATTCTGTGAGCACTCCTAATGACACTCGATTACAGACACAAACTACCAGAGACTCTACTGAACTTACTATCAGAGGTCTAAAGCTCTCAGATTCTGCTCTCTATCACTGCGCTCTTTTTGTCGCAGCACAGTAATACAGAGTCACAGAAAGGCTGTACAAAAACCTAGAGTCTGTAAAAACCAAAGAAAATGACACATATTTCGTTTACTTGCTATCAGGTAACCACAGACACAAAGACAAAAGAAATGTGGTAACATCTGAAACTGGAACGAACAGAAAACAAGCATATAGATGAATCAACACAACAGCTGCACACCAATCACACTGAATTCACAAATGTACATTTGTTAATGCTCCAAAATACATGAAGAAAATATTACAGCCATTATTTCATGTGTTCCTGATGATTCAATGTATTCAATTTTCTTTTCATTTAATACGTTGTTAGTTTAATAGAGATAGATTAATCAAACCAATTTAGCCAATATTTTAATTATACACAAATAAACCTATCTACTCCAAGTAAAATTAAACTGACAGCCTGATACCAACACATAAAGCAGGATAGGGCCTCACTGATGCTGTGAATGTGTCGATAAAAAAACAAAAAAACACGTATAAGGCAGATTAAGTAGATTTATTGGTGAAGAAGAACTCGTAGGCCTTAGAAATTAGAGAAGACATGGGAGAAAATCAAGGTCAGCCTAAGTAGAAGTTATGGGAGGATAATACACAGGAGAAAGATTTGCAGCTGGAAATAGAAGATGGAGGGAAGTTAGAGAATAATCAGTAGGAGACCAGTAGGCAAGATAGGGAGAAGATGTGGAATGAGAAGTAAGAGAGGGAAAAGTTGATGCATGTGCACGAAGGTCTTCAGAATCTTCAGTACCGGTCTGTGTCTCATGGTCGAGAACAGCAGGGAGGTCAGGTGAGGTCTGTGTGCACATATCACGTGTTAAAGTACGATGAACAATGCGAGAAGGCAGAAAGAGGTTACCTGGAACAGTTGGAGTAGAGAGATGCTCAATGAATTGTGCAATCTCAGTGGCTAGGGAGCAGAGGTGGTAAAAGTACAAAAGTACTTCTGTAATTTTATTTCCTGTAAACTTTTGTAAATTCCTAAAATACATCCCATATTGGGTATAATTCTTCTCCTAGTCTGTATATTTATAGATATCCTAGAAATTGCCCTCTGCACGGACATAGATAACTGCTTTTCACCTGGTTTTCTTAAGTCTGGTGGATTAGCTAGGTTAACAGTAACTGTAGTAGCAGAAGTCACACAAGCATTTAAGTTACAGGTGCATCCCAATAAATTAGAATATTATTAAAAAGTTGATTTATTTTAGTAATTCAATACAAAAAGTGAAACTCAGATATTATATAGATTCATCGTACACAGACTGATATATTTCAAGTGTTCATTTCTTTTCATTTTGGTGATTTTGGCTTACAGCTAATGAAAACCCAAAATTCAGTATCTCAGACAATTAGAATATTGCAAAAAAAATTAATATTGGGGACTCGTGGTGACACACTCTAATTATCTAATTAAATCCAAACACCTCCAAAGGTTTCCTGAGCCTTTAAATGGTGTCTCAGTCTGGTTCAGGCTACACAATCATGGGGGAAGTCTGCTGACTTGACAGTTGTCCAGAAGACGATCATTGACAAACTGCACATGGAGGGTAAGACACAAAAGGTCATCGCTAAAGAAGCTGCTGTTCACAGAGTGCTGTATCCAAGCACATTAATAGAAAGTTGAATGTAAGGAAAAATGTGGTAGAGAAAGGTGAAATGAAGCCCATTCAAGAATTTGGGAAGATTCACAAAGAGCGGACTGCAGCTGGAGTCAGTGCTTCAAGAGCCTCCACACACAGATGTATCCATGGGCTACAACTGACTCATTCCTTGTGTCAAGCCACTCCTGAACCAGAGACAACATCACAGATGTCTTACCTGCGCAAAGGACAAAAAGGACTGGACTGTTGCTCAGTGAGCCAAAGTCATCTTTTCAATAAAAGAAAAGAAAATTTTGCAATTTTTTTGGAAATCAAGGTCCCAGAGTCTGGAGGAAGAGAGGAGAGGCACAGAATCCAAGTTGCTTGAGGTCGAGTGTAAAGTTTGCACAGTCAGTGGTGGTTTGGGGAGTCGTGTCATCTGCTGGTGTTGTTTCACTGTTTTTTATTAAGTCCAAAGTCAGCACAGCTGTCTACCAGAAAGCATTAGAGCACTTCATGCTTCCCTCTGCTGACCAGCTTTATGGAGATGCTAATTTCATTTTCCAGCAGGATTTCGCACCTGCCCACACCAGAGGTGGGAAGTAACGGAGTACAAATACTTCGTTACTGTACTTAAGTAGATTTTTCTGGTATCAGTACTTTACTCCACTATTTATTTTTCAGACAACTTTTTACTTTTACTCATTACATTTTTACACAAATATCTGTACTTTTTACTTCTTACATTTTTAAAACAGGCTTGTTATTTTAGTTTTAATCCATTGATTTGGTAAAATATAATTTTTTTTTTCACTGCGCCGATTTCAGCCGAACAACCGATTTCCTGTTGCTGCGTGTCTTTATCAATCCGCTGGTGTATAAAGTCCTGACTCTCACTCTTTATGAAGATAAGATTCAGCAGGCAGGAGGCAGTAAGAAGTTTGGGGTTAATGTGGATGAGACAGAGGGAGTCAGTGATGTAAACATAACTGAGAACAGACAGATTCATGATCATCATCATTTTTTCTCTGCTTGTGTTCTATATGTGGATCTTCAGCCTGGACACATTCATTAGGTAACAACATTTTTAATTAGTTTTGTATTAATATATATATATATATATATATATATATATATATATATATATATATATATATTTGGCTGTCAAAATTAAAATTATTGTAAACGGCACTAAATGTTATTAACGCTATCAATTCAGCGCGCATTTCTGTTTTTACCATTTCTATAAAAAGTATAAATACATAAATAAATAAATAAATATAAAAGAGGCAAAATTAAAACCTCCAGCAAAACATACACTTATTCACAACGTCCCTTCTTTACTTAGATATAAAATACATAAATAAACTCCACGGAAAAATATTTTAATCAGTAAACTTTTGTTTTATTTCTGCGCCAAGTCTCAAATCAAACACCAAATCCACCATGTTTTACACAATTAATCCTCTGGGTGGCGTTTTGTGGCTTTTCCCTCATAATGGCGACACGAACTTAAATAACTGTCTTTATTGATCGTACAGATAAAAACAATACATCATTCAAATCTGTAAAATGTCTATGATTATATATATAAAAGCTTCTTGACTTGACTTGAAGAGGTGCACTTTCTCCGGTATCACCTCATTAACTGTCCGTGTGGAAACATAGCAAAGGCTCTTAATGATGTCCACACGTCTCTGCACTGTTATAGCTTTTAAATTTAATCACTGTACATATGCTTACAAATATATCACATGCTGTACATATGATACATATTTATCTTCATTATTGCTCTATCTATCTATCTATCTATCTATCTATCTATCTATCTATCTATCTATCTATCTGTCTGTCTGTCTGTCTGTCTGTCTGTCTGTCTGTCTGTCTGTCTGTCTGTCTGTCTGTCTGTCTGTCTGTCTGTCTGTCTGTCTGTCTGTCTGTCTATCTATCTATCTATCTATCTATCTATCTATCTATCTATCTATCTATCTATCTATCTATCTATCTATCTATCTATCTATCTATCTATCAATCAAATATTAATATGATGTGAGGTCCAGTTAACAGCTAAAAAAGGTAGAAGTAATTACTACTTTTTACTTAAGTACATGTCAGAGCCAAGACTTCTTTACTTTTACTTAAGTAAAAAGGTATAATCAGTACTTCTACTTTTACCCGAGTATTTTAAAACATGAGTATCTGTACTTCTACTTAAGTAATGGATGTGTGTACTTTTGCCACCTCTGGCCCACGCTGCCAAAAGCACCAAAAGTTGGTTAAATCACCATGGTGTTGGTGTGCTTGACAGGACAGCAAACTTATCAGACCTTCTATGGGGTATTGTCAAGAGGAAAATGAGAAACAAAAAAAAAAAATGCAAATGAGCTGAAGGCCACTTTCAAAGAAATCGTCTCTAGGTTACGACCGTAACCCTAGTTCCCTGAGGGAATGAGACGCTGCGTCGAAACGCTATGGGAACGCCCCTTAGCGTTTCGACGCAGCTCAAGTTCCTGAAGGGGAACTAGTGGATCTGATCATCTCCTCTGCTGCTGTATCAGACTCTGATCTATACTACTGTGCTCTGGTGCCCACAGTGACAGGAAATCCAGCTGTACACAGTTTCTGCTATAAGGAAAGTAGTCATTTACATGTTATCAGGAAGGAGCCATTTCTTTCTCTTGTTATTGATAAAAAGTTTATTCTTTTGTATCTTGTCTTCATCTAACAGCCTGAAGGTCTCTGAAAAGTAGAAATGTGACAAGAAATTCATTTATAAATATAGAATATGTTTTTACTGACTTTTGGTTATACGTTTTACTGTATTTCATTTTTCATTGTTCTTTGAGTAGCCTTGAAAGACAATATGTATTTTAAAGCCACCAACTTGCTGGATGTTCATTTCCATCCTTCTACCAGACTCTTCACTCCAGCACTATAGCAGACAGTATCAGAACATCTGGCACACCACTGCCAGAGTTTTTAATGGCTTCTTTCTTCAGACAGTTTCCCAAATCCTTCACCACCACATTATTTATATACATCAGTTAAATTGTAAATATCATCTATTTTATTAAATATTCTAAACACTACATTCAACATTCCAGAAAATAAACATTTTTTTGCATTTCATGTTTTTTTTTTTTTTTTTTATATATATTATACTGATTTGCCTTAATATCCATCTTTATATTGTGTTCCATTTGGAAATCAGCAATCATCTTTTTACCAATCCATCTTATGATCATTGTTTGAACAATCAATAAAGAGATTCTTTTGAAATCAGAGTTCATTTAAAATTAAAATAAATTGTTTGTACAATTGTTTTAATTCTGTCTTAAAGTCTTTCTCCACAAGGGGGTGCAGTCACTTATCTTATTGTCAGACATGTACCAGGATCCTGCCACATCTGCCAGCAATGTTGAGCTCTTTTATTATGAATTATACTTTGCACAACAATACACTTACACACACTCACACAAGTGAATACACACTGCAACCTTCACTGAACCCAGCAAACCTCCCACACTGTGCACTGTGCACACACTGGTATTACAAAGAGCAGCAGCTGGTTTGTTCCTCATCTTATTAAAATACCTAGAAAAAAGTTGGTTATCATATTTAATAAACATGATTTGTTTTTACAGAATGAATAAATAAATTAATGACAGTACTGTATACAATTTCACATAATTCACATAATTATTTACAATAACTTACTTATTCACTTATACTTATTATTACTTACATACTTATTCACAGCAATTTCTGATGAGGCTGAAGCCCCCAATGCAGTGACATCACTTATAAAAACAAATATAACAGAAAATGAAAATATGTAATAATTGAATCAGCTAATTATATTTTTACAGATTAAAATAATGCATTAATTCCAGATGCTTCATTAAGAATCAACAATCTGACAGTAACATTGGTGACTTGGTCATGTGATGCTGTGAGGTGGAGCTTCATGAACATTTATGATGCTACAGAGTGCAGAAAGTTCAGTATAGTTTCATTCAGCTAAGAGCTTTTATCATGTTCACTATCATTTTCATGTGTCTGTGGCTTTCAATAGGTGAGTTAAATTCAGAATTATTTACTGTTTAAAAAATAATCATTGCGTAATTTGTGATTAATTATTCTGTGATTCTGCAGTTATATAATAATTGATTATATAATCATTAAATGTTTTTATCTCTATGACAGGTGACTCCATGGCAGATTCAATAAAGTCACTTCTCACTCATAAAGTTGTAGATGAAGGTGATGATGTTACTCTGTCCTGCAGCTACAAAGACTTTAGTGATCCTGTACAGAATCTGCAGTGGTACAAACAAGATCCAAAATCTAATCCTGAGTTCATTCTTTATATTTATGAAAGTGGAGCTTTAAGTCCCAACAACCCACCAAGAACGAGTGCTAAAGTTCATGGAAATAAGAAAGTGGATCTGCACATCTCCTCTGCTGCTGTATCAGACTCTGCACTGTACTACTGCGCTCTGACGCCCACAGTGACAGGAAACCCAACTCCACTGTACAAAAAGCACTACACATGACTGCAGCAGATTCATGCTTTTCTCACTAGATGGAGCTGTTTACATGTTTACATTCACTTCCATGATATCGACTACACCTGTTCTTCTGTCATACACAATGTTTATGTGTTATCCAAACTCCTGCTCTGGTTTTTCTTAGAAACGAGCCTCAGCTGTAATCTACACACTGTCAGCTTGATTTCACAAAACTAAAATTCTCATAAAATATCATTTATTTACAAAACAATACTTTCTGTTTTAAGAAGACTTAGCTCAGAGAAAAGGAAAGGAGAAGAGACGCAAAACAGCAAAACAAAATGAGAAATAAAGAAATTAAAATCAGAAAGTTTAAAGCTGTATAAGTGATGGGTTTTACTGGAAACCAGTGCAGAAGTCTGTACTTTATCTGTACAGTAACTTCCAGAAGTCCAGTGTTTCTGTCTGATATTAATTTATAGTTCTGAATATATAAATTGTGAGATGTGCCTCTGTTTTCTGATCACAGTCACATCTATTATTGAGCCAAAATTCTATCCTACACACATAAATAAAGAAATATAAAATAAAGTAAATAATAAACAAAAGTGTGCAGAGGTTTATGTACAGTATGTTTGTTAAATCATGAGATACAACATATCTAAAAGATGCATTGTGTTGATCAGCAACAGTGGAATAGTTGTGAGTTGTAATGGAGTCTCAATTAACTTTCACTTATACTGTAAAGTGATGATCTGGTCAAAATGAGGAATGAAGAAATTAAAATCAGAAAGTTTAAAGCTGTATAAGTGATGGGTTTTACTGGAAACCAGTGCAGAAGTCTGTACTTTATCTGTACAGTAACTTCCAGAAGTCCAGTGTTTCTGTCTGATATTAATTTATAGTTCTGAATATATAAATTGTGAGATGTGCCTCTGTTTTCTGATCACAGTCACATATATTATTGAGCCAAAATTCTATCCTACACACATAAATAAAGAAATATAAAATAAAGTAAATAATAAACAAAAGTGTGCAGAGGTTTATGTACAGTATGTTTGTTAAATCATGAGATACAACATATCTAAAAGATGCATTGTGTTGATCAGCAACAGTGGAATAGTTGTGAGTTGTAATGGAGTCTCAATTAACTTTCACTTATACTGTAAAGTGATGATCTGGTCAAAATGAGGAATGAAGAAATTAAAATCAGAAAGTTTAAAGCTGTATAAGTGATGGGTTTTACTGGAAACCAGTGCAGAAGTCTGTACTTTATCTGTACAGTAACTTCCAGAAGTCCAGTGTTTCTGTCTGATATTAATTTATAGTTCTGAATATATAAATTGTGAGATGTGCCTCTGTTTTCTGATCACAGTCACATATATTATTGAGCCAAAATTCTATCCTACACACATAAATAAAGAAATATAAAATAAAGTAAATAATAAACAAAAGTGTGCAGAGGTTTATGTACAGTATGTTTGTTAAATCATGAGATACAACATATCTAAAAGATGCATTGTGTTGATCAGCAACAGTGGAATAGTTGTGAGTTGTAATGGAGTCTCAATTAACTTTCACTTATACTGTAAAGTGATGATCTGGTCAAAATGAGGAATGAAGAAATTAAAATCAGAAAGTTTAAAGCTGTATAAGTGATGGGTTTTACTGGAAACCAGTGCAGAAGTCTGTACTTTATCTGTACAGTAACTTCCAGAAGTCCAGTGTTTCTGTCTGATATTAATTTATAGTTCTGAATATATAAATTGTGAGATGTGCCTCTGTTTTCTGATCACAGTCACATATATTATTGAGCCAAAATTCTATCCTACACACATAAATAAAGAAATATAAAATAAAGTAAATAATAAACAAAAGTGTGCAGAGGTTTATGTACAGTATGTTTGTTAAATCATGAGATACAACATATCTAAAAGATGCATTGTGTTGATCAGCAACAGTGGAATAGTTGTGAGTTGTAATGGAGTCTCAATTAACTTTCACTTATACTGTAAAGTGATGATCTGGTCAAAATGAGGAATGAAGAAATTAAAATCAGAAAGTTTAAAGCTGTATAAGTGATGGGTTTTACTGGAAACCAGTGCAGAAGTCTGTACTTTATCTGTACAGTAACTTCCAGAAGTCCAGTGTTTCTGTCTGATATTAATTTATAGTTCTGAATATATAAATTGTGAGATGTGCCTCTGTTTTCTGATCACAGTCACATCTATTATTGAGCCAAAATTCTATCCTACACACATAAATAAAGAAATATAAAATAAAGTAAATAATAAACAAAAGTGTGCAGAGGTTTATGTACAGTATGTTTGTTAAATCATGAGATACAACATATCTAAAAGATGCATTGTGTTGATCAGCAACAGTGGAATAGTTGTGAGTTGTAATGGAGTCTCAATTAACTTTCACTTATACTGTAAAGTGATGATCTGGTCAAAATGAGGAATGAAGAAATTAAAATGTTTAACTATTTATTCTTTGTGTGTGTGTGTGTGTGTGTGTGTGTGTGTGTGTGCTGAGATCAAAGTAGTTTTGAATGTACAGTGATCATTTATAGTGTTTTATATTTTTCTTTTTTAATTATCATTCATCAGGTCTGTCTTGAAAAATAGGGCACTCATATTGGGTTGCGCCATGTGGAGTGGCCAGTGGTTAAGATGAACTGCTAATCATCTGCTCTGTTCTCCCATCCTTGTCATACCGCTGATTAGTAACAATGTTCATTTCACCTTCAATAGAAAGTCTTGATTACTGTTTTTTTACATTTCCTCAATCCAGGACACATTACACACACTGTGCACACTTCCTTTAAGCTAATGGCTCATTGACATCTTTATAGCGTCTAAGAGCAGCAGCTGGTTGTTGTTTACCTGAAATACCTCAGAAATATACTGTTTAATATGTTATTGTAGCATTTAACCACATTCTAAATTAATTTGTTTATATTTATTTTATATTGAACTATTGTTCAAATTATTATAATTACATCATTTTCATGGTTTGTGTTTTTTAACTATTTATTCTTTGTGTGTGTGTGTGTGTGTGTGTGTGTGCTGAGATCAAAGTAGTTTTGAATGTACAGTGATCATTTATAGTGTTTTTATATTTTTCTTTTTTAATTATCATTCATCATGTTCACTGTTATATTTACGTGTCTGTGGCTTTCACTAGGTGAGTTATATATTAATATTTTTTGTTCCTTCAATATGTTAAGTATTGAATTAGTGATAAATGAGTGTGTGGTGAGGAGAAAAAGCAGAATGTAAGATTATTTATCTATTATTTGTGCACATATTAAAAGTTAAATGCATTATGTTCTCTTCTATAACAGGTGACTCAATGGGAGATTCAATAAACCCAAGATTCACTCATGAAGTTGTAAATTATGGTGATGATATTACTCTGTCCTGCAACTACAGCACAAGTGCTATAAGCAGCTACCTGCACTGGTACAGACAACATCCGAGATCTAACCCTGAGTTCATTCTTTATATTAATGATTTAAGTGGAGAAAAAAGTGACTCAATTCCACCACGTCTGGATGTTAAAGTGGATAAAACTAATAAAGAAGTGGATCTGATCATCTCCTCTGCTGCTGTATCAGACTCTGATCTATACTACTGTGCTCTGCAGCCCACAGTGACAGGAAATCCAGCTGCACTGTACAAAAACCCTGACATTGTTTGGTTGCCAGCATTACATAACATTGGAGACAGTGGCTTAAAGGTTGGCATGTTTGCTTTGCACCATTGAGACTGATGGTTGGCTTGTTTGCCAATGAACAAACCATCACATCTTCACCTGAAGGCAGTAACACCACACTGACCTGCACATATGATGACTCAGCTGTTTATCTCCACTGGTATCAACAAAAACCTCAATCAGGACCAGAGTTTTTCTCTGCGTATTATTAAATCCATAGAAAGTGTCACTAGAGCTGAACAACTTGACCCACAAATTTCTATAAAACTTCATAAAGACAAAAAGAAAGTAGATCTGGAGATCTTTCCTGCTGCAGTATCAGACTCTGCACTGTACTACTGCGCCATGGAGCCCACAGTGACACAAAACTCATACACACTGTACAAAAAGACTTTTTTCTCTCCCAGTAGGGGGAGCTGTTCACCTGTTTCACTTAAATACACTTCTCTGTCTCAGTTCCAGGAGTTTCATGTTTATTTGATATGGTTGGACATCAACAATCATCATCTTACACATGCTAATAATGTGTATTGTTTTAACAATTATGGAAGAAATTTCCCTACAATTGATAAACTTATAAACTAATTTATGAATTCAAATTTACTATTTACTATTTATTTATATCTTTGAAGCTGATTTGGGACAATGTGCATTGTTAAAATAAATGAATAAAATAAATTAAATAAAGTAAAAAGTTTAATATTGTTCTCTGCTGGTGATTGTGATGAAATACATGAAATGATGGAATAAATATGTAATATTTTAATTACTAAAATACAACAAAAATAGGTAGAGCTTTCTATGTTTGCCCTTTGCACTCCTTAAGTTTTATAGAAGTTTCCTACCAAACATTTATATTTCTGCGAAGGCCTGAAAGTCAGGTGCAGTGTGTTGATTATAATTTTACACTGATACCGTGACGTGATGATCTGTATAAAGTTACACTACAACAGCAGCACTTCCTGGGTGTGGTCTTCTAGAGACGTGTTCCCTCATGTGTAAAGTTCAGCACATACAGCACTATTATACAGAATCCTCACAGAGCTGTGTTCAGAAATGACTCAACTCTACACCTTACTGTACATAGTGAGATACACACCACTGATTCTCACTGTAGTTACAGGTAATTCATATTCACTAGATTATCAACTGTATTTATTTATTTATATCCACTAATAAACACTTTTAAGATTTTTGTTTAATTTTCTTTTTTACAGCAGGCGGTTTTGCAGATAAAATTGGACCGACAAACACCAACATTGTCGGGAAAGAAAAAGACACTGTTAAGCTGAAATGTTCCTATGAGTCAAACAATGCATATGTTTATCTTTACTGGTACAGACAATATTCTAACAGCGCACCACAGTTTTTACTGTATGAAGGTGCAAAGTCAGCAAGTGGTACAGACTACAATCCCAGTGGATCTCGATTCAGAGCAGAAACAACCTCAGATGCTACTGAACTTATTATTAAAGACCTACAGATCTCAGATTCTGCTCTCTATCACTGCGCTCTAACAGTAGGAGCAGCACAGTAATACAGAGTCACTGAACAACTGTACAAAAACCTAACGCTTGTAAAAACCACAGAAGATGACAGATATTTCCTTTACCACCTTGTTATCAGTTAACCACAGACACAGAGAAACAAATGTGGTAACATTTGCAACTGAAATAAATAGAAAATAAAAGTAAACAGGTGAACATTCAACACAGGAAATTCACAATTCAACATTTTTGATGCTCCAGAACATATTTTTTGAAAAATATTGACATTGGTGAAGTGTTACTGGTGCACAATATGTGGAAATGTAATCATTTGACTTTATTTACTTTATTCCTTCATTTATTTATTAATATGTAAATTATCCAGTATGTTCAATTGCATGTTTCATGTTAAGAGAAAACTCTTTGATGAACAGATGTGCGTTTTATTTATACAAATACAAAGAAAAATGTCACTGGAATTTCCTTTTTGTTTTATGACAATTTCTGCAAATATGATGAAACATAATAATTTGATCATCCTCATTTGATAGTACTTTTTTTTTACTTTTGAGTTTTAATTCAAGCTTTCAAAATGCATTTATCCAGACTGCTAACACAATAAATTGACTGTAACTGTGTGTATATTCCTGCTTTATGCTACATTTTAGTGAGAGAAGCTTCAGATCCACCACAATCCTGACCAGGAAGATGTATGATTGAATGTAAGTATTTATACTGTATATATATGATTCTGAAAGTGTCAAGTCAATTCAATTTTATTGCAATAGCACTTTTCACAACCGACATTGTCTCAAAGCAGCTTTACAGAATTTAAGAGTTTAAGTGCTAGAACTCTGCTCACATCCCTCAGAGATACAGTACTGAGTTATTTAGATTTTAAACTACTTTACACTACTTTAAAATATATATTTGTCTCCAGCATGGACAAGCACATACTACTGCATGATCCCATTCTCTGAACATGTTGCAGCCACAGTTTCATGTTTCAATGACAATCAGCTCTACTTCTACCCCCTACTGTACAAATATGTATTAATAATAATTTTATTACAATAATGAGTCAGATAACTCGGCTTGATGGCATCTTTTATGAGATTACAAAGAACAACAGAGTCTGAGCTCAGATAAATAACTGAGAATATATATATATATATATATATATATATATATATATATATATATATATATATATATATATATATATATATATAATATTTAATGCTAAATATTTTTACATTATAGATTGGATTTTCATTGATCCAAGTGGATTTAAAACTAAACCCATGCCACCACGTCTGGATGTTAAAGTTGATAAAACTAATAAACAAGTGGATCTGATCATCTCCTCTGCTGCTGTATCAGACTCTGCTCTATACTACTGTGCTCTGGTGCCCACAGTGACAGGAAATCCAGCTGCTCTGTACAAAAACTTCTACACAGTTGTGTTATATTGAAGGCAGTTCTGCTATTGATTTTGAAAAGTTTAGATGCCTTTTTAGGGAGTCTCATGTTCATAAACAGTTTATATTGTTGGCACATGCTGCATATTCAGGAAGCAACATCATATCTTCACTAAACACTTTACACTGGTCAGTTTTGTGTTGGATATTAAAGCGTGTCCTGAGATCTCCTGAGAAGTGTGAGGTGAGAATACACTTGGAATTGGACGTCGGTCCTCACCAGAACACCATGAACAAACCCTTTCACACACTAATTTACACTTACAGACAATTAATCCCAGCAAATTTATTTTTTCTTCATTTATTTTTAGAAATTCACACAGGGGGGTGGAAACACAAAACTGCAAACAAACTGACAGTAACTTCACCTCAGAATCAAACTAGGAACCCTGGAGCTGTGATGCAGCAACACTACTCACTGTGTCACTGTGCTGCTACTAAACACATCATCACATCAGCACTAAAGACAAAACTCACATCAATCCTCATAGCAGAATTCCACAAAGTCAGTGGACTCATGAGTTTCTCTGTTTTAGTCAGAATTTGAGATTTCTGTGTATAATGTACTCACAGACATTAACTTTTAGATATAACTATATTCTATTAAATTGATGTGTGAATGCTTTGATTTACTTCATAATCTTGTCTAGACTGTGTGTCTGCAGTGTAAACTGTATGATGGGTAAAGAGCAGGTGGTAAAAACAGTAACTCTGTTGGAAGATTTCTAAATCCTTGTTAGCTGAGGCAGAGTGTAAATTACAAGAATTAATCTCAGAATCACTCCCCCTTTCATACTACATGACTTTAAGGTGATGTTTTTTCTCCTTGGTCGACACAAGATGGCGCAGTCACTTATCTTATTGTGGGAAAAGTACTAGAGCTCCACATAACCCTGCTCACATTCTCTGATGATGAATCCTCATTTTCACAATAAAACCTCTGTGATATAAACTACAGCTGTTCTTCTATCATACACACTGCACTAATATTATCCTCACTCCTGCCCTGATTACTCTTAGTAGCTCAACTCATTTATAGACACACCATTCTGATAAAACTACACAACTGTCCACTTCACACTAAACTGTCATAAGAATAAATACTCATTAATACTCATAACTCATACTTTTATTAGAGCTGAGCATCAAGAGGTTTAACAGTCATTAAGAAGCAAATACAAAATATAAATCTCTATTAATTTCCTTATTCTCAATAAACCTTATTATTTTCTAATTCTAACATTAGGTGATACAGTATATCTGTTATAGCTGAACCCCTCTAATTTAGAGACATCACTAAAATACACATTTGAAATCTTTAATAATGTAATTGTTAGATTATATTTCAATTGGCTAAAATGATTGTATTGAAATTATCACACCTGCCTACACTTTGTGTTTGCTGTCAGTAACACTGGTGACTTTGTCATCTGATGCTGTGGGGTGGAGCTTCATGAACCTTTAGATGTTCATATATTCAGACCTCAGAATATTTTCTTTTATCTAAAGCCTTCATCATGTTCACTGTTATATTCATGTGTCTGTGGCTTTCACTAGGTGAGTTATACACTTACTTATTATTACTCAGAATCTAGTGATTTATCAGTGTAAGTGTGAGTCAGACTTATATAGTTTTCAGTTTGATTATGTAAAAGTTATAAACATTATGTTCTCTTCTCTATGACAGGTGACTCCATGGCAGATTCAATAGAGCCACTTTCCACTCATAAATCTGTAGATGAAGGTGAAAATGTTACTCTGTCCTGCAGATACGAAACAAGTGATTCAAACCCCAACCTGCAATGGTACAGACAACATCCAAAATCTGCACCGAAGTTCGTTCTTTACGTCAATCTATTTGGAGGAAAAACTAACCCCTTGCCACCACGTCTGGATGTTGAAGTTGATAAAAATAAGAAAAGAGTGGATCTGATCATCTCCTCTGCTGCTGTATCAGACTCTGCTCTATACTACTGTGCTCTGGCGCCCACAGTGACAGGAAATCCAGCTGCACTGTACAAAAACCTTCACACAGTTTTATTACACTGAAGACAAATAAACTACTAAAGTTCAATCATTTGCAGCTCTTTAATCCTAATATTACTGGATTTTCTCCTATTAATTTAAGACTAATAAAATGTTGGTTTGATATACATTTATAATTAGTCCCTTCATTTTATTATACAAGAGCAGCAACAGTATTAAAACAGTTTTTAATCCTTGGTGGTAAAAATGGGCTTTTAATTATACTTGTCCTCCTTGACTTGAGCGCTGCCTTTGATACTGTCTCACATGAGATACTTCTTGACAGTTTAGCTTCCATTGGTATTACTGGCACTGCTCTGTCTTGGTTTATGTCATATTTATCTGGACGCAGTCAGTGTATTCAATTAAAAGGTTTTAGTTCAAGATTATCAACAATCACCACTGGTGTACCCCAGGGCTCTGTTTTGGGCCCGCTTCTTTTTATTATATATATGCTCCCTCTTGGTTACATTTTAAGGAAATATGGTGTTAATTTTCACTGCTATGCGGATGACACCCAACTCTACCTGTCTGCCAAACCCACCGGTTCTTTTCCTCCACCATCCTTAACAAGCTGTCTATCTGAAATTAAAGACTGGCTTTCAGCGAACTTCTTGAAGGTAAATGGCAACAAAACTGAGGCTTTGCTGGTTGGCACTAAATCTGTTATGTCTAAACCTAACTGCTTCTCTCTCACCATTGATAATACCACAATCTGTCCTTCCTCTCAGGTTAAAAGCTTGGGTGTCATCATGGATAGTACACTATCTTTTGAAGCACAAATTAATAATATCACGCGGACTGCATACTTTCATTTGCGGAATATTAACCGTCTTCGTCTCTTTCTTTCAAATAATAATACTGCTGTTCTTATTCACGCACTAGTCACTTCACGTATAGACTACTGCAATGCACTTCTCACAGGTATTCCTTCCAAATTGCTGAATAAACTTCAGATGGTTCAGAACTCCGCAGCCCGTGTTCTCTCTAGAAAACCTTATACGGCTCACATCTCTCCGGTTCTTCAGCAATTACACTGGCTTCCAGTAAAGTATAGAGTAGAATTTAAAATCTTGCTACTCACTTATAAGGTACTTCATAATCTTGCACCACAATATCTTACTCAACTTCTTCATGTCTACACTCCTTCACGCGCACTTAGATCTTCATCTTCAATTTCTCTTGTGGCACCTTGGATTCGACTGACTACCATGGGTGCCAGATCTTTTAGTTATGCTGCCCCCCGACTATGGAACTCTCTTCCCCTTGATGTATATGATGTACAATAGCGAGTGCTTGTTGACCTTTAAAAAGCGTCTTAAGACATATCTTTTTATACAGGCCTTTTTATAAAATGTTTTATTGAGATTTAAATGAATCTTACATGCATATGCTTCTCTGTTGTGTGTTCTGTTTTATGCAGTGACCTGTATATTGTCTGTAAGGTGACCTTGGGTGTTTTGAAAGGCGCCATGAAATAAAATGCATTATTATTATTATTATTATTATTATTATTATTATTATTATTATTATTATACAGTGATTCAGACCTAGTAGCAGTTTGGAGTAGCTTTACAGTAGCCCTGTAGCGACAACGAACAGAGGAGAAGTGAAAGTGTAATGTCGTGCATAGGGACAGTTCACTCTGTCCCAGTCCAACTACTGGCATGTGATTGCAGGGAAACATAAAATGTATTATACAACAACCCTTGTTCAAAAACAAACATTTAAGCATTTAAATTTTGTAATATTTTACGATAAAAGAAAAAAAGATATGTTGATATTTTTATGTGAAACTGCTTTGTGACAATGTCATTGCTTAAAGCTCTTTACAAATAAAAGTGACTTAAATTAAATTGAAGAAAGCTACAGTTAAACACTAAGCAGTGAGAAAACCAAGGAACTGGTGATGTCTTTGGATTCCAGACTTCATTCAGTTACACAGTACACAGTAACTTTGTCATCTGATGCTGTGGGGTGGAGCTTCATGAACCTTTAAGATGTTCATATATTCAGACCTCAGAATATTTTCTTTCAACTAAAGCCTTCATCATGTTCACTGTTATATTCATGTGTCTGTGGCTTTCACTAGGTGAGTTACACACTGACTTTTTGTTACTCAGAAACAAACACTTGGAATATATCAGTCTGTGTGCAGATGGCAGATTCAATAGAGCCACATTTTACTCATAAAGCTGTAGATGAAGGTGAAAATATCACTGTTGAAACAAGTAATGCAAACCCCAACCTGCACTGGTACAGACAACATCCAAAATCTAAACCTGTGTTCCTTCTTTATATCAATCTATTTGGAAGTAAAACTAACCCCATGCCACCACGTCTGGATGTTAAAGTTGATAAAACTAATGAACAAGTGGATCTGATCATCTCCTCTGCTGCTGTATCAGACTCTGATCTATACTACTGTGCTCTGGTGCCCACAGTGACAGGAAATCCAGCTGCACTGTACAAAAACCTCCACACAGTTTTATTACACTGAAGACAAATAAACTACTAAAGTTCAATCATTTGCAGCTTTTTAATACTAGTAGTACTGGATTTTCTTTTTTATAGTAAAGACTTTAATGAAAGTATTTTTTTAAATCAATTGCTAAAATCTCTTTACAAATGAAAGTGACTTAAATTAAATTGAAGAAAGCTACAGTAAAAAAATAATCAGTGAGAAAACAAGGGTCTGGTGGTGCCTTTGGATTCCCGACTTCATGCATCAATGACTGCAAAGATTCTTCAGATTCTTGTTTTAAAAGTGCAAATTGAATTTATAATGATTGTAGTTTGAACACACCCCTGTATGTGATCTTAATATTTATTAGTTAAACTACAGGTGCATCTCAATAAATTAGAAAATCAATAAAGAGTTGATTTATTTTAATAAATTAATACAAAAAGTGAAACTTGTATATTATATAGATTCATCACACACAGACTGATATATTCCAAGTGTTCATTTCTTTACATTTTTATGATTTTGGCTCACAATTAACAAAAAGCCACAAATTCACTATGTCAAAAAACATTTTTAGTGAATTGTTGGGCATCTTATTGTATTGAATTACTAAAATAAATCAATATTTAAATTCTAATTAATTGAGATGCACCTGTAAGTGTGATACAGTCTGTCTTCTAGGGAAACACAAGATGGCACTGTCATCTATCTTATTGTATGCCAAATCCTAGCGCTTCATACAACCCTGTTCACATCCTCCAGAGCTGCTGATGTCTTTGATCATGAATTTCTTAATATTCCCTGTAATATTGTTTGTCTCCCGCATGGAAAAGCACATGATTACACTGGTACATACAACATCGAAAATCTACACCTGAGTTCCTTCTTTATATTACACAAAGTGGAGATCTAAGTCAGAACAAACCCCCAAGAATGTCTGCTACAGTTAATGGAGATCAAGTGGATCTGATCATCTCCTCTGCTGCTGTATCAGACTCTGCTCTATACTACTGTGCTCTGGAGCCCACAGTGACAGGAAATCCAGCTGTACTGTACAAAAACTCACAGTTTTGTTATGCTAAAAGCAGAGATACAAGCCTAAGCCATGACACTACACAAATTATTAATGAACAAATAATCTCATGTTTCCATTGTTGGTTATTTTCTTGACAGTTTGCACAGTTTTTCTGTCATCATCTGCTGATGTGATCTTTGCCCAAACTTTTCAATGTCTGGTTGTTATTACTTTTATAAGACATTGTTGTACTGAAAATGCCCAAACCTTTTACAATGGCTTTAATAATTGTTATCTTCTTTCCACTTCTAAATGACTCCAACAATAAACAGCTCTCTGAGTTCATGTTGGTTTACCTTTTTAAGAACAAATGCAGTGTTCACAGCAGAAACCCATAATTCAAAATAAGCACATTTATAACATTCACAGCTTTTAATTGTTACAGCGTAAAGATCCATGAATTTACTGAACAACTCATGAACTTTAGGGATTTGGACTTGGTTTGGATTGTAATTAATGTCAACAGTCATGTTGACTGCTATATGCTACAATGTCTTAGGACCACAGTTTGCATGAACAGTATGCATTTAAGTGTCCATCAACTGAACTTCACACCTTAACAATGATGGAACTATAATGAATGGTAATTCAGAGACAAACAGATGAGGATGAGTTCCCTTTTGAATCTGTTTCCTCACAAGTTTTCTTCCTCATACCATCTCAGGGAGTTTTTTCTTTGCCACTGGTTTGCTTGTTATAGATAAAGTTATATCAAACTTCATTACCCTTTTATCTCTGTAAAGCTGCTCTGGGACAATGTTCATTGTTTAATGCGGTATACAAATAAAACTGATTTGAACTGAATTTATTGTTTAAACAATCAATCTAGTAGGATTTACCTCAACAAATAGCAAACTCTAGACATTTACAAAATTTCAATTACTATGATGTTGATTTACAAATCAGGAAATGAACAGTGAAATTCTGAAGATTAAAATCATCTGAAAACTGAATAATTTTCCAAACTAACCTGCACCTGTTCATCATTCAAGTTATATTTAATTCAAGATAAATTCACTGTTCAGGCATAACATTATGTCCACTGAATAGTGAAGTGAATAACACTGAATATCTCTTCATCATGGCATCTGTTATTGGGTGGCATTTATTAGACAGCAGGTAAACATTTGGTCCTCAAAGTGTTAGAAGCAGGAAAAATGGGCAAGAGTAAAGATTTGAATGAGTCTGACAAGGACAAAATTATGATGGCTAGACATCTGAGTCAGAGCATCTCCAAAACTGCAGCTCTTGTGGGGTGTTCCTGGTCTGCAGTGATCAGCATCTATCAAAATTGTCAAAGGAAAGCACAGCTATTCGATGCACGTTAAGAATGATGGCTGGATGTGCAACAGATGAGCTACTGTAGCTCAAATTGCTGAAAAAGTTATCAGGTTCTGATGTAAAGGAGACAGAAAACCAGTGCATCACAGTTTTGTTGTGTATACGACTGTGTAGCGACAGACCAATAAGGATGCCCATGCTGACTTCTGTCCACTGCAGAAAGTGCCAACAATGGGCATGTGAGCATCAGAACTGGACCAAGGAGAAAGGGAAGAAAGTGGTCTGGTCTGACGAATCACATTTTCTTTTACATCATGTGGATGGGAGGGTGTGTGTGCAATAGCTTTCCCTGGGGAAAACATGGCACCAGGATGTACTATGAGAAGACAACTAATGCACTTCCGGTGGGTGGCCTTCTAGAGATGTGTAAAGATCAGCACATACAGCACTATTATACAGAATCCTCACAGAGCTGTGTTCAGAAATGACTCAACTCTACACCTTACTGTACATAGTGAGATACACAACACTGATTCTCACTGTAGTTACAGGTACTTCATATTAATCTGTAAATTCAGTTTTCTTTTTCATATTTATGTTTTAAGTTATAGACTATTTATTTCTTATTATTAGAAATTATTTGTTTTAGTGTGCTTACAAACCTACTTGATACATTTATTTCTTAATTATTTTACCACAGTTTTTACTGTATAAAGGTGCAAGATCAAGATCTGGTCAGGGTAGCACTCCTGATGATCATCGATTAGAGTCCAAAACTACCAGAGACTCTACTGAACTTACTATCAGAGGTCTAAAGCTCTCAGATTCTGCTCTCGATCACTGTGCTCTTGGAGTAGAAGCACAGTAATACAGAGTCAGTGAAAGACTGTACAAAAACCTATCAAAGGTTTTTTCTTTACCTACTTGTTATCAGTAAACCACAGACACAAACAGCATTTGTGGTAACAGATGCAGCTGAATGAAACAGAAAAATTAAAATAATAAAAAAATTAAAAATGCCAAACACACATCAATAACATTACATTCACAAATATACAGTTACAGCATTTATCAGATTCCCTTATCCAGAGAGATGAACAAAAGTGCTTTGAAGGCTCTATGAATAAATAAATTGAGACTGGTTCATTAGGTTTCAAACTGAGGATACCATCAGGGTAAAAAGTCTGTAGAGAGGAATTTTAGCACACATTCTTTTTTAATATATAATGACATAAAACAAACAGGGTAAATAAGTGCCAGTCTACTGGAATTGACTTTTAAGCCCAATTTCAATACTGATAATTTATGAATTATTGTAATATACTCCTCAAACTAAAACTCAAATATTATTTTAAACACTATGAAAGACTATATTTCACTTCTACAATATTAATTAATAAAAGTACCAGTAGTGATTTTTGTTCATTCAAACCTGCTTGTTTTGATGTGAGTGTGACTTAAGCAAAATCCCTCCACTTAGATTAAAAATACAATGAGAATTTCTCCATCAAGACAAAGTTGCATAAAACCTATAATTAAACCTAAAATGTTCACTGTGACTGATACTGTGAAGTAATGATCTGTACAAAGTTACACTACAACAGCAGCACTTCCTGGGTGTGGTCTTCTAGAGACGTGTTCCCTCATGTGTAAAGTTCAGCACATACAGCACTATTATACACTATTATTGTAATTGACCAGTTTATTAACTTTATTATTAAAAACATATGTTTATATCAATCTAATATGTTCTTATTTACAGTATTTTGTTTACATTAACTATTTTAATGATATGTTTATTGATTTATAGCAGGCAGTTTTGGAGATAAAATTGGGCCAGCAGATGAAGATGCCAACATCCTCAGGAAAGAAACAGACACTGTTACTCTGAAATGTACATATGATACAAGCAGCAATCACGTTGAACTTTACTGGTACAAACAGTATCCTAACAGCGCACCACGGTTTTTACTGTATAAGGGCGCAAGGTCAAGAGGTGGTGAGAGCATTCCTGATGATCATCGATTAGAGACAACAACAAGCACATACACTACTGAACTTACTATCAGAGGTCTAAAGCTCTCAGACTCTGCAGTCTATCACTGTATTCTTAGAGTGTTTACACAGTAATACAGAGTCAATGTAAAGCTGTACACAAACCTAACAAAGGTATATAGGAAGCTTTAAAACCCACAGATGAGAGATTAGCTTTACCAAACTGTCAGTAAACCACAAACATGAACATAACATGCAGCTGGAGGAAATAGTAAAGAATGATGAGGGATTTAACAGCTACACTATTATTACAGTTCTCTACTCACAAATCTATATTATTTGATGCTCCATAGTATTTTAATGGAACACATTATTTGGAATTAAATTGATCAATCGTTTCTTTCTCACTCACAACCTCCTGTATTCATTATTAATTTCTTAATTTATTGATTTGTTCATGTGTTAATTATACACATATGTATGTATATATGAATGTGAGTTTGATCATATACACAACGAATAAAAAAAAAAATCATTAACATAAAGCAGAATTTGTATATAATTTCTAACATAATTATGTGATTAAGGGATGATGACTCCAGACTTTTGACCAGCACTCGACATTAAATTGCCTGTAAGTCTGAATGAGTGTATGAATCGTAACCTGTGTTGCGCTGGTGTTACATACAGAGTGTTTCTGGTCTCAAAACCCCAACCCTAAACAGATTAAAGCAGTTACTGAGGATGAAGATATACAGTATACTGCATATGGACAGTTATAGAAGTGTGACCAAGATTAAATGATTACTGATAATCATTTACATTCTTTTCATTCATACAACTGAGCAGCTTTGTGATTAAGGGCCTTGCTCAAGGGCCCAAAAGTGGATTTGAACTCACTTTTTTTGGATTTGAGCAGCACTTCCTGGGAGTGTTTGTAAAGATCAGCACATACAGCACTATTATACAGAATCCTCACAGAGCTGTGTTCAGAAATGACTCAACTCTACACCTTACTGTACATAGTGAGATACACACCACTGATTCTCACTGTAGTTACAGGTACTTTACTTTTACCATCTTCATTATTTATATTGCTACTATGCTTTTATAGTTATTCAAGCTTTGAGTATGTTTAAGATTTTCTTTTCCAACAGGCAGTTTTGCAAATAAGATTTGGCCTTCAAATGAAGACACCAACATGGTCAGGAAGGATGCAGACACTGTTACTCTGAAATGTTCATATGATACAAGCGGTGAATTAGTTTGGCTTTACTGGTACAAACATTATCCTAATAGTGCACCACAGTTTTTACTGATTAAAGGAGGGAGGTCGAGTTATGAAAAGAGCAGTCCTGCTGATGGGCGATTAGAGACAGAAACAAGCAGAAACTCTACTGAACTTACTATCAGAGGTCTAAAGTTTTCAGATTCTGCTCTCTATCACTGCTCTTATTTAACACCAGCACAGTAATACAAAGTGACTGAAAGGCTGTACAAAAACAAACATGCTATATATGAAGTTTCTGAAACCACATTAAAGAAACCTGCTTTACCAACATGTTATCATTTAACCACAGACTAAAACATATGGCAGCAAAAGCAGCTTGAAGAAATAGAAAGACTGTTTAAACATGATTATCAAACATTAATTCAATAAAATGTTTAAAAAATGTAATGTATCATGCTTAAAACATGTTTTCCTGATGCTCTCAGAGTCGGGGGGGTCAGGTGTTGTTTGTGTGCACTGCTGTCAGGTGGAAGCATGTACATGTCTAAAGTAAGTTATGTGAAACTGTGTTTTGTAGAATGACTGCACTTTGTTTGTTTCCCAGTCAGTTCCTTGTGTCTCATGCTAACGCTGACCTTCCATTATATAATTGGGGGTTTATACAGGGGCCAGTAGCAGGCATCATCTCCAGCCATTCACATACTGCTCACCACTTTCACCTCTCAGCAGCCCAAGAAACCCAATGCATCAATAAAAGTTATTCTGTATATTAAATCGAATCAAATTTTATTTGTCACATACACATACATAGAAGTGATGCTACCGTTTAGGACGCTCTCAATGATGCAGGTGTAGAAAGTCTTTGACACCTGAGAGGGTAGTTTAAAGTCCCTTAAGCGTCTCAGATGGTACAGATGCTGCCTGGCTTTCTTCACCAGGATGTTGATGTGACAGGACCAAGACAGGTCCTGTGCAGTGTGAACACCTAGGTACTGGAAATTGTCCACTGTTGGTATGACCGGTCCTGCTTCGTGCTGAAGTCCACTATCAACTCCTTTGTCTTGCTGATGTTCAGGAGAAGGTTGTTTTCCTGGCATCATCTCTTCAGGTTTTTAATCTCCTGCAGGTAGGCTATCCAGTCATTGTTGAAGATCAGGCCCACCACAACAGTGTCATCAGCAAACTTGATGATGGTGGTAGAGTTGGAAGTTGCCACACAGTCATATGTGTATAGTGAGTACAGCAGGGGGCTCAGAACACAACCCTGGGGAGCTCCATTGCTGAGGGGGAGGGTGGATGAGGTGTGTTTGCCGACCCGTACAGCTTGTGGTCTGTCTGTCAAGAAGTTGTAGATCCATTGTCGCAGAGTCCCAGGACCTCCAACTTACAAGTGAGCGTGAAGGGAATTATGGTGTTGAACGCTGAACTGTAGTCCACAAACAGCATCTTTGCATACCGTATTTTTCAGACTATAAGCCGCTACTTTTTTCCTACGCTTTGAACCCTGTGGCTTAAACAACGAAGCGTCTAAGCGTCGGTTTCACAAACTTCAAGCCAAAAAACTGAGTGACATAACATTAGACCAATGAAATTTCGACGGAAAACGCACCTCACCTGTGTTCTGAGCTGCACGGCTTCGGGAGAAATGTTTTTTTTTTTTACGCACGACGATGCCAAAAGATAAACTCCTGAGAGAAATAGTTGTTTTACTTGTACTTGGTAGGCTACTGTTTAGATACAAGCCGTTGTAGCGCGTTTAATCTGGGTCAAGGGATAGCACGCTAACTCCTGTTGCAACAGAAATCATATAAGCACAGACAGGTTTCCAAAACTCATGCTTTTTTATTTTTCTTGGCAAAAGCATTAAGGGTTAGTCAAAGAAACTTAGAAATGAGCATCAGAAAATAATAAGGACATAATCCTCGTCATGAACACATGCAGTAATACTGGAAAAATGCAGTGCCAGGCTATTCCCAAAATACCGCTATGCTCCTAAAGGAAGTGCAACATATTTCACCCGTTATACCGCATGCAACGTGTCTTTCATTAAAGCCTGTGTAAAGTTCATTAGTTTCAGTGTAGACTGCGGCTTATAGACAGGTGCGGCTTATTTATGTTAACAATAAAAATATTTGTAAATTTCAGTGGCTTATATATGGGTGCGCTTTATAGTCCGGAAATTACGGTAATTCCCTTTTCTGAAGTCCAGGTGGCTCATCGTTGTGTTGTGTACCTGAGACTGTAGCTTTTCTGATTACTGTGTATTTTCACTAAAAGTGGTGCAGTTTGGTAAACATATTCATTTTACATCACTTTGGATAATTCTGGTTCCTAGAGGTTTGTCTAGATTCATCTTCATATTTCTTTGTAAATTCTACAAAACATGAACATTTACACATTACCAGCCCAATGAGCAAAATTAAAATCACCTTATAATACAATATATATAATCCACATAATCCACTAGCTATGAAATCACGGACATGTTATTATCATTAATAAGCCACAATAAACTAAATACATATAAATGTTATTTGCAATATGAGTCTTTAGGTACCAATAACACTATCAGGATACGCTAAGAGCTAATTCACACTAAACATTCAATTGTTGAGCTGTGGAAGCTAGTTAGAATAGTTAGCATAGTTATCTGTACTAGTTTGCTTAGAAATACATAATTAAACACACATTACAAATAAATACGGTGGAGCTAAATGTTTACATCAGAGTGTGTAATGGAGTAAATGAGCTTGTGAAACATTGTAATGACCACCATTTCCACTCCACATTACACTCTAATAGTGTTAGCATTGCTCCATAGTTAGCATGTACATTTTTTGTACAGAACACTAACCCCTGATTCACACACTGTCATTTTATCATCTTTAATTAATATTTTGCTGATAACTGATAACTGAGGTGATTGTTTACTGTAGATTCCATGCTAAATCTGGGGCTAATGGTGGCCCTGTTTGTTGCAGCATTTGCTGTTCCTCACTCCCGTAATGTCTTTCGAGGTAACTTTAGCATTTATATGCAACTGATTCCAGAAAGAGAACACTCTTTATTTAATTTTATTTAAAATGTATATTTTGACTTCATTATATATATATATATATATATATATATATATATATATATATATATATATATATATATATATATATATATATATTTTTTTTTTTTTTACTTTTGTTTGACAAGTTTGACTCCTTACTAAGGTTTTTTGCTCTTGTGGGACACAGTACTTAGCGCCCCCTGGTGACAAACTCATGAACAGTGTTAGCTGCGGAAGGTGGAGCTCCACAGGCCCCTACAGCAAACTGCAATCATTCCCCCTTTATATTTCAGCACCTTCCATCCCCATCATCCTGCTCTTTCCTCTGCTTCTTCTAGATAGTCGCTGGAGCGACTGCAGTAACGTTCAGAGCCCTGAAGTGACACAGCGACATCTTGTGGAAAAATACGTCATTTTGTATCAAAAACTGTTTCAGCTTCAGCATTTCAGCTTCTTTTTGATCCGATACCAACGATTTCCAAGACCGGTATTGGGGAAATCGATACCGAGAACAAAACAAATATGAAATGGTTTTCTGTGTAATTATATAGTTTATGTAGTTTATGAAATTCATTATTATTAATATTAAATTATCTGTAATGAGACTGTCTTCCTTCTGCTACATTAATTGAAAAAAATAATTGGTGTGATGAATGGAGTGGAAGAAAAAATAGTTCCTTTATCACATTAAATAAATATTAAACTCAGATATGATCGATATTTTTGCGTCAGAATCAATTATCTCTATACAACACCAGCAACCCTTGCTAGCAGCAAACTTGTATAAATATAATCATGTAGAAATTCTCCAGAAACATATAAAACAGATGATACTTGGCGTTATTTACAATTTCACACAAAATATAATGTTTTAAAGTAAACGGTCACTATAACCTCTAAAATAGATAAAAAAACTAACAAAGTAGACGATTTTAACAATCGATATTAACAACATAAAGTCTATAATAAAAAGTATCTATATATAAATTGTAATGTATTATTTAATAAGTAAAGTACTCTGATACAGACATTTCATAAACATAATTATATACAGTAACAAAGTAAAAATCCCTCATTCCTGTCCAACACACGTCACACATGTAGCTACTCTCTTACCTTCTGATTTTCTCTCTCTTGAATATCGAAAGACGTCACTGTATCAAGACATCACTCTGAAATACATTATAAGTGTTTAGGTGGGACACAGTGAGTGTGTATGGAGGACGAAACCTGCAAAAACTAGTAAATAAGTAAATGAATGTCTACTGAAGATGAAAATTGTGTCATTTTCTTACAGATAATCAAATAGGGACATTTCTAGAAATGTTAAACACCTATAGTCCTTTTTTTATTGTTACTCTACCTTTACACAGAATTTACACGACTACAAACTGAGGGATTGATGACAGAATCATCATGACTAAAGCTCAGTAAAAGTGGGCGGAGCTCGATGTGGTGAGATACAGTTTAGACAGTTTCACAGAGATACTGACATTTATATCTACTGCAAGACACAACCATCATGTTCCTCTTCTTTCTTTTCATAGTTGTTCAAATCATTGGTAAGTCTTTTATATTCTACACAAACTTTATGTGGATGCTGGAGATTTGTACTGAAACATAAACATTATGATTCAGTTGAAATTAGAAATATTTGTTGTTGTAATGTGTTTACAGCAGGAACTGTTGGCAGCAGCATTACACCAGAACAAACCATCATATCTTCACCTGAAGGCAGTAACACCACACTGACCTGCACATATGATGACTCAGCTGATTATCTCCACTGGTATCAACAAAAACCTCAATCAGGGCCAAAATTTTTGCTCCTGATTTATAAATCCTCAGAAAGTGTCAATAGAGCTGAACAACTTAACCCAAGAATATCCATCAGACTTCGTAAAAAAGAAAAGAAAGTAGATCTGGAGATCTTTCCTGCTGCAGTATCAGACTCTGCACTGTACTACTGCGCCATGCAGCCCACAGTGACACAAAACTCATACACACTGTACAAAAAGCCTTTTTTCTCTCCCAGTAGGGGGAGCTGTTCACCTGTTTCACTTAAATACACTTCTCTGTCTCAGTTCCAGGAGTTTGATGTTTATTTGGTTTGTATATCAACAGTCATCATCTTACACATGCTAATAATGTGTTTTGTTTAAACAATTAATCAATGCATTTCACTACAGTGGATAAATGTTTAAGGACTAATTTATAAATTTCAAATTTCATATTTGTTTTCTGTTCATTTCTTTAAAGCTGCTTTGGGACAATGTGCACTGTTAAAAGTTCTATACTATACAAATAAAGTCAAATTGAATTAAAGAAATCAACTAAAAACAAAACTTTAAGCAAAAATACTCATCTATGCTGGTGATTTTGATGAAATAAATTAACTCATGAAATAAAGATGTAATACTTCTATTATGCAGATGCAACAAAAGTACAAAAGGTCTTAAATTAACAGTATGGTTTCATTATAAACACTAAATAATTGTCATCTTATAAAATAGCACTTGATCCAGCACACTGACGTCACATACCTCAAAAAAAGACAGAAAGAAAGAAAGAACAATTCATTGTCTGCTTTTGCACTCTTTACATTTATGGATTTATAGACTTCTGGTGCTGCAGATATAGTTTTTTTCACTTTATTGAACATATTTTAGAGTATTTTTGTTTAATACTTCACAAATGCCCAGTTGTATTTACTGTTAGCTCGAGGGAAGTTATAATTTTCGACAGCATCTTTACAGCAATACTTCTGATGAATAAGTGACACTTCAAA
>NC_060889.1:1346882-1384029 GCF_014805685.1 Silurus meridionalis | reverse complement strand
ATAATAATAATAATGTTGTATGTGAGCAGGATGTACCAATGGCTCCTCCACCTCATAAGCGCTTGACCATCTATATGCTGGAGTCGATTTTGAAATGCAGATCCAGATGGCTCGTGAGTATCACACACACACACAACACAAACACAAAATAATGGCTAATGTACTGTCTGTACTTTTGAGAGTAACAAACAGCTGGAACCAAATTCCTTGTGTGTGTCAACACACTTGGTCAATAAACCTGATTCTGATAAACCTGATTCTGATAATGTTACAACAAAAATTTGCCAATATCTGTTTGTAATTGTATGCCCTAAATATTGTTGGTTATAACTTTATATAACTGATCATCATCTGGTTTCCTTTTTAATCACTCTTCCTATTCAACCTAAAAATAATTTACATGTCTCTCTTATTCATCCTAACCATCACTCTCTCTCTCCCTCCTCTGTAGCTTCCTGTACTCTTCATCTCTTCCTGACCCTGACTCCTTTTCCTCTCTACCCTTGGACGTTGCTACTGACTCCTTCCTCTCATCTCTTTCCTCAACCATGGACCTCCTTTGCACCTTGACTACAAAACCCAAAAAGACTTCTTGTCCCACACCATGGCTGTCAGAAGTTTTGCACAGCAATCAAAGAGAAATCAGATCTGGAGAGAGGAAGTGGAAAAAAAATCACAACTCGATGTAGACCTCGCATCTTACAGCGCACTCCTGACCAAATTTTCTTTGGAGGTGACTTCTGCCAAAACCGCCTTCTACAAGGAAAAGCTTGAGGCCTCTCAAGATCCTTGTGAGGCCTCTCAAGATCCTCGTAAGCTTCACATCATCTCTTCACCACTCAACCCCCCCTGCTGCACCTGCTCCATCCTCCCTGACTGCTAATGACTTTGCTTCCTTCTATGATGAGAAGATTAAGAAAATCTGCCAGACCTTCACTTCCTCCCCAACAATGACTACACAACACAGCCAACAATCCACTACCTCTCTTTCAAGCTTCTCAACCTTAACAGAAGATGAGATACTGCAAGTCATTCAAACTTGAAATCCCACCACCTGTCCTCTGGATCCAATCCCTTCAAATATGCTTCAGACCATCACACAAGATCTCCTGCCCTTCAGCTCCACAATCATCAATGGGTCATTAACATCTGGCTATGTACCAACTACCTTCAAGCAAGCAAGGGTCATTTCCATCTTGAAGAAACCTGCTCTGGATCCATCAGACATCAACAACTACAGACTGATATCACTTCTCTCCTTTCTTTCTAAATCTCTGGAACGCACTGTTTTTAACCAACTGTCTATCTCTCACAGAACAACCTCAATGATCCTAACCAGTCTGGACTCAAAGCGGCACATTACACAGAGATTGCCTTTTCTTTTCTAAATCTCTGGAGCCAAGCTGTCATCTGTACTTATCTTCCTGGACCTTTCAGCAGCATTTGACAGTCAACCACAAGACAATTTTGTCAACCCTCATGAGCCTCGGTATCTGCGGAACAGCATGGGAATGGTTTGCTTACTACCTGGAAGGTCGTTCATACCAGGTAACATGGAGGGGATCCACATGCTCCGTGCAGACTCGCCACTGGTCTCTCACAAGGCTCGGTACTTCGTTCCCCCTCCTTTTCTCCCTCTATACCCACTCCATTGGTGAAGTCACGCATGGGTTTTCTTATCACTGCTATGCAGATGACTAATCTTTTATTTCCCTCCATCAGATACCACAGCTTCCTGCTGCTTGACAGACATATCTTCATGGATGAGTGCTAACCAACTAAAACTCAACCCCAGCAAAACACAACTGCTGGTCATCCCAGGTGATTCATCTCCAGGTCAAATTCTCCAAATAACACTTCATGACTTTCTGCTCTCCCCTTCAGCCACTGCTCGTAACCTTGGAGTAACTATGGACAATGAACTGTCCTTCTTCCCACATGTCGCTAATGTGGCTCATTCTTGTCGATTTCTTCTCTATAACATCCGAAGGATTCGACCATTTCTGTCCACACAGGCTTCCCAGGTACTTGTTTTAGTCTCTTCTCATTTCAGGACTTGACTACTGCATCTCTCTGCTGGCAGGTCATCCCTGAACGCTATTCGTCCACTGCAAATTATCCAAAATGCAGCTGCACGACTTCTGTTCAATCTGCCCAAGTTCTCCGACACCACCCCACTGCTGCGCTCCCTTCACTGGTTTCCAGTAGCTGCACGTATCAGATTCAAAACACTGATGCTTGCCTCCAAGGCCAAAAATGGACCAGCACCATCTTACCTCAATGACCATCACATCTCGCACTGCACCACGCTGTCTGAGATCCTCCAGCACTGCTCGACTGGTACCACCTTCTCTCAGAATGAGCGGTAAGTACACTTCAAGGCTCTTTTCTGTTCTGGCACTGAGGTGGTGGAATGAACTTCCCCTAGATGTCTGTACAGCAGAGTCCCTGACTATCTTCAAGCGACGACTTAAGACCTACCTCTTCCTGAAATACTTAAATTAGCACTTTCCAAGTTTGTAGAATTCAAGGGTTATATTTATATTAAGTTTGTAATCTTGCATACCAGTGTAGATTTATTCATTACTAGAGACTCCAAGCACTTTTCTACGTCGCTCTGGATAAGGGCATCTGCTAAATGCCACAAATGTAAATATTTTAGCCTCAGTTCAGTTTTGGTTAGTCACACTGATGATCCTGAAAGGCTGTTATGAAGTGTTAGCTAGCAGAGATGTTCTAAAATGCTGAGGTGTAAATGCTAGCTAAATTACTGCCTTAATGTAACATTTTACATTATTTTCTTAGCCGTAACTGTCTGAGATGCATTATGGTCTATAGCTCATCAACAAACATTTATCTGTCCTATTGCCCAAATAGGCCTATAGGCTAAACAATGCATGCTAACAAATATATATTGTTCAGGTGTATTCATTAGCCTAAAATATATTGTTTGGTTACTTTTAGGAATGTGGCTGCATCACCCCTGCCTTCACTGGAAACTCACACCAGGCCACGCAGACATCGCTCCATTTTAAATTCGACTGAGAATCATCCTGAGTAAGTACATATTTTATATTTTCTTAAATTATATTTAGTTTGAATCATTATTGCATTGTATGACCTATGCAAACAACTTTATCAATTACACAATTAGTGATGTTCATGTGTGTGTGTGTTTCATAAACAGATGTAATCAGGCACCTGCTCCAAAAAGGGCAAAGGCAGCACACAGACAGTCCACCATGTCATGGAGGGATCAGACAGATAGACACAGTTCCACAGACTCTGCGATTCATGCCCACACGTGAACATGGACCTCAACTGTGAAGTGGATGGACACATGAGGTCTCATTGTGTTCCACCATTCATTCTGCATATACAGGAGACACTGTGCAGAGGAGGGTGAAATTACAAGATAAAAGGGAAACGGACATTTCCATGCACTGCACTAGTAACTGCATACAACCAGCACATGGGGCATTGACCTGTCTGATCAACTGTTAAAATACTACACAGCAGAAAACAATGAAGTGGTACCGAAAGATTTTTCTATGCTTCTTGGACATCGCTGCCACCAACAGTTTTATTGTGCATAAAGAACTGTATGGTAATGTGTCTCATAAACAATTTATGGAACAACTTATTGCTGAGCTTTGTAGTGTCGCACAAAGTAGTGCCAAAACGGACCAGCTCTGATCATATACCAATTCCAGGATCTGAACTGTCCTCTGTCAGAAATGTTGCCACTGCCAGCTGCAAGAGCTGTGTACATTGCAAAACATTGCATGGTAAGCATCACAAAACACCATGAAAATGCCTGGCATGCGATGTTCACCTGTGTCTTCAGGTGAACAGGAACTGCTTCCAAGAGTGGCATAGGGATTTCTGATGCAAACAAAACTGTACCACTGCATTGTGGTGTTTTTGTTGTAATTCCCTTTTTAATGCTGTCCTGTGTATTTTAAATAAACCACAAAGGAAACACATTCTTGTAGTACTGTACTTCTCACTCAGATCCTGGCTCAGTGATCCACAGCTCATTATGTAATCGACAGCTCATTATGCGACCCATTGTCTACGAAGCTGTTAGTCACAGCATGTCGACGCCTCTTCGCATATGGCCTTTCAAAGTAGAAAGTGTCTTTTAAATTTTAAATCGATGTATTGTTTAATGTGAATGAGCAGGCAGGATGATTTTCACATGATTAAAAAAAAAAACCTACATTAGATCTGTTCTCAAACAGTCTTGTGAAAACATGTTTACTATAGGTTTTGTGGCCTTATTTCAGTGAGTTTAGCTTTTTCAAAAACCACACACACACCTTATTTTGTCAAAAATACAAACGCGCCCACATGTTTACATATTATGGTAGCACAGTTTGTGCTGAATACAGTGTAATAAGTCATTTGTCAATAATATATTTAAAAGCAACTAAAAAGAACCAAAAATCTAAAAAGAACGTTCTGACGAGTAACATCACTTCCTGTTTCGGGAACAGCACCATGCAGGACAGGCGAGCCCTCCAGAGGGTGGTGCGTTCAGCTGAACGTACCATCCACACCAAGCGTCCTAACCTGCAGGACATCTACAGCACGTGGTGTAGGACCAGAGCCAGGAAGATTGTGAAGGACCTCAGCCATCCCAACAATGGACTCTTTTCTTTGTTGCGTTGAGGAGGAGGAGCTTCTTCCCAGAGGCCATTCAGAGTTTAAACCAGGAAACACCCAGGATCTAAAAACTGGTCCACTCTCTCCATTATCACACTTTTTTTTTTTTTTTTTTTTTTTCTTTTCTCTGCACATCTGTTTTCGCACTACAACACTTTAAACTCTGGACTCGCACAGCACAGTGCACTTTATATTTTTACACCACACCATACTGCACACGGACACTTTATGGACGATCAAAAACCACCTTAAATTGTTTACTATTGTTTACTGCTTACTGCCTTAAGCAAATTTTGTATATACAACTTTTTCTATATTTATATAGTTTTTATAGTTTATTTCTGTTTTTTTTATTTTTTTTCCTCCCCATTTTAATGCCGGACCGTTGAAAAAAGCATGTATGTATGTGTATTTGACAAATAAAATTTGATTTGATGTATCTATCCAGTCTTCTAACATGCTATAGTCACGCTCCCTGAGATCTCAAAACTCTGGACTCTAGTAGTTCCTAGAATAGCAAAGTCCACTGAAGGCAGTAGATCATTCTTGCATTTAGCTCCTAAACTTTGGAACAGTCTTCCTGACCGTGTTCGGGGCTCAGACACACTCTCCCAGTTTAAGTGCAGATTAAAAACGTATCTTTTTAGCAAAGCCTAAACATAACATACGTCTCACATCATAATCTTGTGCTCCAGAACATCTGATCACATGCACATTATCAACTTGTGCTGTTAATATCATGAACAGCAGCTACACTAATTCCTCTCCACTGCTTCTCTTTATCTCCCCAACCTGAGGTTTGGCCAGCTTCAGTCATGTCCCACCTCAAGAAGATTATGGACCTTTGAAGTAGAAGATGCCGAACTCGCAAACATCCCGTACCATCTAGAGACGTACTAGTGCCAATTGGATCCCACTACGTGTCGAGTTTTGATATTGGACCTCCTGGAGTGTTTAAAGGCTCTGGCATGGAGAAGCTGGTGTTGGATCTATGATGATCGCAATTGTTGAGCTATTTTATGAGTTGCCCAGTAGCTCCTAGTTTTATAACCATTAAGACTGTAGAAAGAACATTACTTATAATCTTATACTCCAGTACTCATGTTAGTTCTCACTCTCCAGTGTTCTGTATTGTTGAAAGATTTATGATCAAACTCTTGATGTCACCCAAATGAGGATGGGTTCCACTTTTGAGTCTGGTTCCTCTCAAGGTTTCTTCCTCATAACATCTAAGTAAGTTTTTCCTTGCCACAGGCTTGCTCAGCAGAGATAAATGCACACCATTCACCGTGACTGTTGATTTCTGTGAAGCTGCTTTGAGACTATGCGCTATAAAAATCAACTTGAGTCACATAATTTTACATCACTTTGGCTAATCTTGGTTTCTAAATGTTTGTCTAGAATCATCTTCATATTTCTTTGACAATTCCAACCAGATTTTCTGATCCTTAATAAGCTTTATTCTAATAGTGGATCATGCTACTGTACCTTCACCCCTGTCCTTTGCAGGTTGTTGATGATGTAGGGTTTCTTGCTCTTCTGGGACACACTACTTAGCGCCCCCTGGTGACAAATCAACTTATGATTAGTGTGAGCTGCAGGAAGGTGGATCTCCAAAGGCTCCTACAGTAAACTGCACTCATTCCCCATTTATCTTTCAGCAGCTTCCATCTCCATCATCCTGCTCTCTATACTGTTTCTACTAGTGCTTCTTCTAGATACATTCATCTCAATCATGTCATTTCTAAAGAAGTACAATGGTAAAGCTTTAATGTTACGTGACTGAAGACACCACAGCCATGGATCACTGTTTGGCATTTTAGCTTTATTATTGAATTTGTTACTTTTGGTATGAATTGACTAAAACCTCCACCTCCTCCTCCTGCAAACCGCCGCCGCGCCGTTCATCCGCCTGGTTTTCCCTCAGAAAGTGGCGCTGGAGCGACTGCAGTAACGTTCAGAGCCCTGAAGTGACACAGCGACATCTTGTGGAAACATCCGTCATTTTGTAGCAAAAACTGTTTCAGCTTCAGCATTTCAGCTTCTTATTGATCCGATACCAACGATTTCCAAGACCGGTATTGGGGAAATCAATACCGAAAACAAAACAAATATGAAATAGTTTTCTGTGTAATTATATAGTTTATGTAGTTTATGAAATTCATTATTATTAATATTAAATTATCTGTAATGAGACTTTCTTCCTTCTGCTACATTTATTGAAAGAAATAATTTGTAGGATGAATGGAGTGGAAGGAAAAATAGGTCCTATTCAAATTAAATAAATATTAATCTCAGGTATGATTGATATTTTAATGTCAATCAATTCTCTCTATACAACACCAGCATCCCTAGCTAGCAGTGAACTTGTATAAATATAATCACTAAGAAATTGTCCAGAAACATATAAAACAGATGATACTTGGCGTTATTTACAATTTCACACAAAATGTAATGTAAACTGTCACTATAACCTCTAAAATAGATAACGATTTTAACAATCGATTTTAACAATATAAAGTATATAATAAAAAGTATCTATATATAAATTGTAATGTATTATTTAATAAGTAAAGTACTCTGATACAGACATTTCATAAACATAATTATATACAGTAACAAAGTAAAAATCCCTCATTCCTGTCCAACACACGTCACACATGTAGCTTCTCTTACCTTTGATTCTCTCTCCCGAATAGCATCTGTATCATATCGAAAGACGTCACTGTATCAAGACGTCACTCTGAAATACATTATAAGTGTTTAGGTGGGACACAGTGAGTGTGTATGGAGGACGAAACCTGCAAAAACTAGTAAATAAGTAAATTAATGTCTACTGAAGATTAAAATTGTGTACTTTTCTTAAAGATAATCAAATAGGGACATTTCTAGAAATGTTAAACACCTATAGACCTTTTTAACTTCACATGAAATGAGGGCAGAATTTACACGACTACAAACTGAGGGATTGATGACAGAATCATCATGACTACACCTCAGTAAAAGTGGGCGGAGCTCGATGTGGTGAGATACAGTTTAGACAGTTTCACAGAGATACTGACATTTATATCTACTGCAAGACACAACCATCATGTTCCTCTTCTTTCTTTTCATAGTTGTTCAAATCATTGGTAAGTCTTTTATATTCTACACAAACTTTATGTGGATGCTGGAGATTTGTACTGAAACATAAACATGATGATTCAGTTGGTCATCAAGCAATGACATTAGAAATATTTGTTGTTGTAATGTGTTTACAGCAGGAGCTGTTGGCAGCAGCATTACACCAGAACAAACCATCATATCTTCACCTGAAGGCAGTAACACCACACTGACCTGCACATATGATGACTCAGCTGTTTATCTCCACTGGTATCAACAAAAACCTCAATCAGATCCAAAGTTTTTGCTCCTGATTTTTAAATCCTCAGATGATGTCACTAGAGCTGAACAACTTGACCCAAGAATATCCATCAGACTTCATAAAAAAGAAAAGAAAGTAGATCTGGAGATCTTTCCTGCTGCAGTATCAGACTCTGCACTGTACTACTGCGCCATGGAGCCCACAGTGACACAAAACTCATACACACTGTACAAAAAGCCTTTTTCCTCTCCCAGTAGGGGGAGCTGTTCACCTGTTTCACTTAAATACACTTCTCTGTATCAGTTCCAGGAGTTTGATGTTTATTTGGTTTGTATATCAACAGTCATCATCTTACACATGCTAATAATGTGTTTTGTTTAAACAATTAATCAATGCATTTCACTACAGTGGATAAATGTTTAAGGACTAATTTATAAATTTCAAATTTCATATTTGTTTTCTGTTCATTTCTTTAAAGCTGCTTTGGGACAATGTGCACTGTTAAAAGTTCTATACTATACAAATAAAGTCAAATTGAATTAAAGAAATCAACTAAAAACAAAACTTTAAGCAAAAATACTCATCTATGCTGGTGATTTTGATGAAATAAATTAAATCATGAAATAAAGATGTAATACTTCTATTATGCAGATGCAACAAAAGTACAAAAGGTCTTAAATTAACAGTATGGTTTCATTATAAACACTAAATAATTGTCATCTTATAAAATAGCACTTGATCCAGCACACTGACGTTACAAACTTCACATACCTCAAAAAAAGACAGAAAGAAAGAAAGAAAGAACAATTAATTGTCTGCTTTTGCACTCTTTTACATTTATGGATTTATAGACTTCTGGTGCTGCAGATATAGGTTTTTTCACTTTATTGAACATATTTTAGAGTATTTTTGTTTAATACTTCACAAATGCCCAGTTGTATTTACTGTTAGCTCGAGGCAAGTTATAATTTTCGACTGATAAAAAAGTAGCACTTTTCCAACAAAGTTGAGACAGTCAGCATCTTTACAGCAATACTTCTGATGAATAAGTGACACTTCAAACTCCAGTGGGATACTGAATAATCTGATCCATGCAGTGAAAATAACTAAATGAATTTTGTTCTATATTGAAGTAAAAGTGGAGGTAAGACTACAATAAAGGGCAGAAATCAATCAACCAATCAACCAATCAACTCAGCACCTGCCAAAAAAGTGCTATTTTCTCTCTGTAACCAAGTCTCTTTCCTGTAGAGCCTTTAGGAGGTTTCACATCATCAGGGGTGAATACTGAGACACTTAAACCTTTAATATTTTTATTGGTATTTTTCTTTTAAATTATATCAATAGATCAGCATTTAATTTGTGTACATTCATTAAAATAATCAAAATCTGTTTATCTGTTTTGTAGGTTACATTCAGAATGTAGCTGCCATATAAAATGCTGATAAATAATTCTATTTATTTTAAATGTATCTGTAAAATGTGTTAAAACCTGATCAACCAGTGAACTAAAACTTTCATTTATAGTGTTTATGGACTGACATTTATTTTTTATAAATAAATCTATTTTTTTTATTATTTTCCTGTCAGTCTGACTCACAGGTTCCCCATGTGAGACTGAATGTAATACCTGCACTGGTACAGACAACAACCAAAATCTAATCCTGTGTTCCTTCTTCTCATCAATCCAAGTGGATTTAAAACTAACCCCATGCCACCACGTCTGGATGCGGAAGTTAATAAAACTAATAAACAAGTGGATCTGATCATCTCCTCTGCTGCTGTATCAGACTCTGCTCTATACTACTGTGCTCTGGCACCCACAGTGACAGGAAATCCAGCTGCACTGTACAAAAACCTCTACACAGTTTAGTTATTCTGCTAAACTACTTGTATGCCTTTCAATCCTCATTTTACCAGATGTGTTCAGATGAAACACTGTAGATTTATAAGAATGAGTATCTTAATACAAACAATGACTGTCAGCAAATTCAATTAATTACAGCATATTGAATGAACATGTTGCATATATACATGAGTTTATAATACCGCTGTGTTAACTTACTGTCATGATTTGTGAATTAAAAAAAAAAAATTTTTCCAGTAGCCCATATTTTAGGATGAACTGGATCATAGAGATAAACCCAAGTGAAAAAATATGTGAAAAAAAGTGAAAAAAAACACTTGCTGTGTTAAAGTCTCTCTTTACTTCACAAGATGGTGTAGTGAAATCATATGAATTCAACACTTTTTTCCTCCAGAAAGTGCACTGACTCAGCTTAAAAATACTTACGTTATCATAATAGATTGTGTTCCAACAGTTAAATGTGAACACAGTTTGCAGTGGTGTTTCAGCAAGACATATTGTAGTTACATTACACACATTGTAGTTAACACTCTTTATAGCACATACAAATCCCACACAGCTGTCTGAGAAACTCACAATGTCTTTGTGCTCAATATTAGTATTAACTTATTATTTTCTGTGTGGGAGCCTCAGAGAATTGCAATAATTTCAAAATCTCTAAATTGGAAATAGTTGGTGTCTAAAAATAAGTGTAGTGGGACGAACTGTGGGTGTCCCTTTAAATTGTCATGAAAGCATCAGTTGTCCAATCAGATACATGCAAGACTATATAAAAGGGGACTTTTAATGCACCATGTTGTGTGATCACCGCTTGTGTGTCATTGCCCGAGGCCCGCCCCTTCCTGGTTTAGACTCTTTCTGTCTCACAGGTACGTGCTTGCTAGCAAGTGTGTATCAACGTGTGTGTTTGTGGTAACTAGCGTTATTTGAATTATAGTTTCCAACGTGTAATCATTCCATGTGGCTCGGCGACTGCTTTTAAACATGAACCCACCGTAATCCCGTGCCTTCTTGCCGGTTTGATGTCCATTTGCCTGTGCGGCTGGACTTGTGGTCGAAACGACAATATTAAGGTATGTGTAGCTATCTCTGCTGAGGTTTGTGGTGTTTGGTGGGATGAATAAATGTTCTACTTAATCCTTTTTTTTAGGTGGAATAGTTTTAAGAGGAGTCATTCAGCAACGTACTTTGATGCTGCTGCTTTGTTTTTACTCTGCTTTGCTTTATTTAACTTAACTTTGTCTGCTTTGCTAGCTTTTGCTTGCTTTGTTTGCTTTGCTAGCTTTATGCTTGTTTGCTCTGTTTATGCTTTGTTTCTTGCTTTTGTTTTACTTTACTTTGTTTGTTTAGGAACCGAGGCTTCAGGCAGACGGCTAGTTGGCCTTCGCGTGCGGTGGTGGGACTCTATCACAGGGTGCAGTGTGTTCACGCTTGGTCTTACTGTGTTTGTGTGAGTGTGTGTGTGGTGCGTTTGTGCACTTGGCGTTATGCTCCTGGCGATATAGTAGCCGCATACTCATTAAGCTAGTTTACCTGCTTTAGGTAAGCCTCGGTTTCCTTTTGTTTTATGCCTATTTTATTCCAGCCCATAGTCATGTTTTAAAAGTAAAACCCATATTTATTGTGAAAAAACATTTTTTTGTATCTTTGGTATGCACGTCTCTTGCCTCTGTTTATTGAAACCACGTACCTGTGTGTCTTTTGTAGATGATTAATCTATAATAGTGTTCCCTGTTAACAGGGTGGCGTAGTCAGCTGAGTTATAGTTTCTGTCTAATTAACGTCCCGCCACACTTTGGCGTAGTCGGCAGGATTGCGTTTCTCTTTGTTGGGCTGAGACGTGGATGCTTATTGTTATTTTGTTAAAGGTTTTAGTTGTGACTTGTGGATGGATTAGAGGTTATTTTTTTGTATTTCTTGTGTGCTTTTCTTTTGTTTTTGTGTTTAGAGTGTGTGGAACAAAGCAGCAGTGTCATTTCAGTGGACTTGGAGCGTTCCAGCAGTGGGTTTCCATAGCTTTTACTGACTTTGTTTGTTAAGTTTCCCGTAAACAAATGGAAGCGGAATTGCAGGAATTAAGGGAGCTTGTTGCTCAATTAAGGGCGGATAATGACAAATTGCGCTAGAAGCAGAGTTCTGCTGCTCCATCCAGTCCCATAGCTGGCCCCTCTCGAGGATCTGTGGTGCCACCTATTGATCAACCAGTTAGTGCTGGTGCCACGTTAACCGAACACCTTGTGTTTATTCCAAGGGATAGAAAATGTCCAATATTCGATGGTAGATCGGGCATTGGCATTAATGAGTGGATAGAGGAAGCAAAAGCTTGTATAAGAACTCGTCATTTGTCAGTGGCAGACCAGGCATTTTTCCTATTTGATCATTTAGGAGGGAACGCATGTGAGGAGGTTAGACATCGCCCTGTTATTGAGCGCGGAGACCCAGAGAGAATTTTTTCCATTTTGCAAGAGTTTTATGGATGCTCCCAGTCTTATGTTGCCCTGCAGGAAGCCTTTTTTTCTAGGAAGCAACAGGAAGGCGAGACCTTGCTGGAGTTCTCTTTGGCCTTATTGAGCCTCTTGGAGAAAGTGAGGCAGAAGTCCCCAGATGCCATGCCAAATGCAGAGATTTTATTAAGGGACCAGTTTGTCGAATATGTTTGTGACCCTTCTTCGCCGTGAATTGAAACAATTGGTTCGTCGACAGCCCCATTCTACACTCTTGGAGGTGCGTGGCGGCTATTCGTTGGGAGCGGAGGAATGCCGGGCGGAGCAAGGGGTCAAGTCTTTCTGTCCCTTTGGCGCACGGCTTTCAGTAGGAAGTTCAGGGCCGTGGTAGCTCGTCTGAGAAGTCTGAAATAGGGGAGCTTAAAGAAATGTTAAAATTACAACAAGAGCAATTAAATCAGCTTACCCAGAATATTGCCTGTTTGCAAGGGCCCCATTCTCGTCCTCGTACCCAAACTTTTCGTAGTGGGCCCATGATCTGTAGGCGTTGTCAAAACCAGGCCATTTTGCACGGAATGCGAAGGGAACGTGTCATGTCCCGGTCACCATTTCGCTCGTGTTGATCAGGCCATTGAGGTGTGCAGTCGCAAGCTAATGTGTCGGAAAACTAATTCCGGCCGTGCTGAAGAGTCACAGCTCGGCTGGGAAAATGGCTGACTCAGATGGTAAGAAATCTAGTTCAGTTCCAAATTTAATGTCTTCTTGCCCGCATCTGAATGTTTCAATTGGTGGTGTGTTAGTCCCTTGTTTAATTGACACTAGTTCGATGGTATCAACTATTACGGAAAGTTGTTTTATTCAACATTTTGAGCCATGGGGTCAGAAGCACTTGAGGTCATGTTCCTGGTTGCAGCTAAGAGCTGCAAATGGGCTCTCAATTCCATATATCGGTTATATGGAATTGGATATTGAGCTCTGTGGTAGGATAGTTCCGCGATGTGGGGTGCTGGTGGTCAGGATCCTCCTGGTGGCTTGCGCTCTCAAGTCCCTGGTGTGTTGGGGATGAATGTACTTGGGCGATGCTACCAGGAGCTCTTTGGACAGCATGGCCCCGCTTTGTTTGATTTTCCTCCGGTTCCTAGTGCGCCACTTTCAGTTTTTCAAGCCCTACAAAACTGCCATCAAGGTAGCGAGCAATCTCGCGTTGAGTGTATGACTAGGGTAAGAGTGCGTGGTCCTCGGGCATGTCGTGTCACAGGTGGTACTATTAAGTTGGTTGCAGCAACTTGTGCAGAACAGTTGGCAGGTAGTACTGTACTGTTCGAGCCCATTGAGTCTGGGTTACCCGAAGGGTTGCTGGCATCCCCCGCCTTGGTGCGAGTGATTGGAGGCTCAGTTTATGTTCCAGTGGTCAACACAGGCACGTCTGATGTCCTCCTTTTTCCACGCAGAGTATTAGGTACCCTGGGTAGAGTGCATGTTGTCAGTTTGCGGCAGGTGTTACTGAAGTTAGATCCACTACAGCAAATGTGTATTCTCAAGCCACTCTAGCAGTTAGTGCCCCTGTTTTAGAGCAGATTGCAAAAGTAGACCTGACTGCATTACCAGAACTGGAACAGGGCAAGGTGAGGGCCTTGCTTACAGAATATCAGACGGTATTCTCCGAACATGATGGTGATTTGGGATGTACAAGTCTTATATCTCATGATATCCCCTCTTAGATGATATCCCTGTGCGGCAGCGACATCGCCGGTACCTCCCTCTGAGTATGAGGTTGTTCGAGCCCACATCAATCAGCTGCTGGAGTCTCAGGTAATTAGGAAAGTTGCAGCCCATATGCCTCCCCAATTGTCTTGGTAAAAGGATGGTAGTCTACGCTATGCGTTGACTACCGCCAGTTAAACGCCAAGACCAGGAGGGATGCATTTCCTTTGCCTCGATTGAGGAGTCGCTGGATGCGTTGACGGGGCCTGTTGGTTTTCCACTATGGATCTAGCTAGTGGTTATAACCAGGTCCCTGTCACAGAGGGGATAAGCCAAGACCGCTTTTGCACCCCATTTGGCCTGTTTGAATGGAATCGTATGCCTTTTGGGTTGTGCAATGCCCCTCTACCTTCCAGCGACTTATGGAGAGGGTATTTGGGGACCAACAGTGTCAGTCCTTACTTTTATATCTAGACGATATCGTGGTGTTCTCCACCTCAATTACTCAACATTTGGAGAGGTTGGAGGTTGTTTTAAGCCGTCTGGAACGGGAAGGGTTAAAGGCTAGGCTAGAGAAGTGCGCCTTTCTTCAGCAAGAGGTGAAATATTTGGGTCATGTTATCTCTTCCAGGGGTGTGGCAACTGACCCTAGTAAGATCGAGGCTGTGGCCCAGTGGCCTCACCCCTCTAGCGTTACAGAGTTAAGATCCTTTCTGGGTTTTTCCAGCTACTATCGGCGGTTTGTGGAGGGGTTTGCCAAGTTGGCTGCCCCACTGCATAAGCTGGTGGGGGAATTTGCTGGTGTAAAGGGTAAGCAGAAAAGTAGGAGTTTTGCTAGTGCCTGGAGTGAAAACTGTCAGGTGAGCTTTGAGGGGTTAAAGGAGAAACTGACTACCGCCCAGTACTTGCGTATGGATTTCTCTAAACCGTTTATTCAGGAGGTGGACACCAGTTATCAAGGGTTAGGGGCAGTCCTTTCCCAGGAAACTGAAGGCAAGGTAAGACCAGTGGCATATGCTAGTCGCAGTTTAAGGCCCACTGAGCGCAACATGTCAAATTATAGCTCTATGAAGTTGGAGTTTGTTGCGCTCAAGTGGGCCATGACGGAGAAATTCCGTGAATATCTGTTGGGTAATAAGTGTGTGGTATTCACAGATAATAATCCCCTTAGCCATCTGACCTCTGCAAAGTTGGGGGCGACTGAGCAGCGTTGGGCTTCTCAGCTGGCGGCTTTCGATTTTGAGATTAAGTATCGCTCTGGTAAGAGTAATAGAAATGCAGATCCCCTGGAACCTGGTGGGTTGGATGGGTTGACCCCCGACACTGCAATTCCTGAGTCTTTGTGGCCATTAGCTGGGGTAGATTCTGTGGGTATAGCGACCCAGTGTATGGTCTCTACACTTCCTGGTTATTCTGCTGGTGACTTGCGTTCTTTGCAGGCAGCTGATCCAGTTATTTGGGAAGTGTTGCGATTTTGGAGACAAGGAAATCGCCCAGGACCTAATGAGCGGCGCCAAATGACTAAGGCAGCCTTAACCTTGCTCCGCCAGTGGGATCGGTTGAGGGAGTTAGATGGTATGCTGTATCGTCGGGTTCACTGCCCTAATGGTAAGGAAGAGATGTTGCAATTGGTTTTGCCTGCTGCCTTGAGACCGGAGGTGTTAAGGCAGTTGCATCAGCAACATGGACACCAGGAAAGGGAGCGCACCATGGAGTTAGTGCAACAGAGGTGTTATTGGCCGGGTGTGTCCTCGGATGTGGCAAGTTGGTGTCACGAGTGTGACCGGTGCCAGGCAGCCAAAGACACCCAGCCACTGGCTCAGGCTTTTATGGGGCGGTTAATGTCATCTAGGCCAAATGACATCTTGGCAGTGGACTTCACAGTGTTAGAGCCCACAAGCTCTGGCATCGAAAATGTTTTGGTGATGACTGACGTTTTCAGTATATATACCCTTGCTGTTCCAACGAGGGATCAGCGAGCGGAGACGGTGGCACAAGCCCTGGTGACTGAATGGTTTTACAGGTTCGGTGTTCCGGGCCGTCTCCACTCGGACCAGGGTCGAAATTTTGAGTCTTTGTTGATACGTCAGTTATGGTGTGGTGAAGTCTCGTACTACCCCCTATCACCCGGCCGGTAATGGCCAGTGTAAACGCTTTAACCGCACTCTACATAATCTGTTGCGTATTCTGCCAGTGTCCAGGAAACGAGACTGGGTAGCGTGTCTTCCCCAGGTAGTGTTCAGTTATAATAGCACCCCTCATCAGAGCACAGGGGAATCGCCACACTTCTTGATGTTTGGACAGGAGCCACGATTGCCTGTAGATTTTCTGTTGGGGCGAGAACCACAGCTAAGGGAGGGTAGTGTGCATGACTGGGTCTTGGAACATCAAACGAGGCTCCAGGTGGCCTTTGCAGGTGCACGGGAACGGTTGCAGGTCATGGCTGATAGGCGCAAGGCCAATCATGATCAGCACGTCCGAGATGAACCATTGGTGGAGGGTCAACTGGTGTACCTCCGTGATTATGGGGTAAGGCCACCATAAAATCCAGGACCTATGGAGCCCAGTGGTCTACCAAGTGATAAGGGCACCCAAGGAAGGTGGTGTAGTGTACACCATTGCGCCTGTAGATGACCTGACCAAGGTAAGGAACGCATCATTCACTGCTAAAGAGAAGAGTCTGTAAGGACACAGTTGGTACTAACCATGGCAGTCCTTTACCTGACCCAGTTGTGGGCACATCATCGTTAGCTGAGGAAGAGGATGAGGTAGATTTATTAGCTTTGGTCCAAGAACGGGATCAAGTTGATGTCGAATTAAGAATTGGTGGGCTGGCATCTGGGGTGGAACATGGTCCACAGGAGAGGGTGAGTGTTACGGGACCCGTTCCTGCTAACTGGCCAGGATTACAGGCTCCAGCTAGGGATACAGCTATGTTGCCGGAGCCACAGCCTGAAGCCCTGGTTAGGTGGATGAGGGTGCGTTACGCAGGACAAAACGTGCAAATGCGGGCCAACATCCAAATGTACACCATCTTCCCCGTTCAGTAGGTGGGACAGGTGAGGGCTCCCAGCAGCAAATGCATGGCATGGTGCCAGGCATTTTTAGGCCATGGGATTAGGTAATCCTGACCTAGTAGTAGGACCGTCGGGGCGACGATCCGTCAGTGGGGGGTAGATTGTAGTGGGACGAACTGTGGGTGTCCCTTTAAATTGTCATGAAAGCATCAGTTGTCCAATCAGATACATGCAAGACTATATAAAAGGGGACTTTTAATGCACCATGTTGTGTGATCACCGCTTGTGTGTCATTGCCCGAGGCCCGCCCCTTCCTGGTTTAGACTCTTCCTGTCTCACAGGTATGTGCTTGCTAGCAAGTGTGTATCAATGTGTGTGTTTGTGGTAACTAGCGTTATTTGAATTATAGTTTCCAACGTAATCATTCCATGTGGCTCGGCGACTGCTTTTAAACATGAACCCGCCATAATCCCGTGCCTTCTTGCCGGTTTGATGTCCATTTGCCTGTGCGGCTGGACTTGTGGTCAAACGACAATATTAAGGTATGTGTAGCTATCTCTGCTGAGGTTTGTGGTGTTTGGTGGGATGAATAAATGTTCTACTTAATCCTTTTTTTAGGTGGAATAGTTTTAAGAGGAGTCATTCAGTGCGGCCTGCGGGGCAACGTACTTTGATGCTGCTGCTTTGTTTTTACTCTGCTTTGCTTTATTTAACTTAACTTTGTCTGCTTTGCTAGCTTTTGCTTGCTTTGTTTGCTTTGCTAGCTTTATGCTTGTTTGCTCTGTTTATGCTTTGTTTCTTGCTTTTGTTTTACTTTACTTTGTTTGTTTAGGAACCGAGGCTTCAGGCAGACGGCTAGTTGGCCTTCGCGTGCGGTGGTGGGACTCTATCACAGGGTGCAGTGTGTTCACGCTTGGTCTTACCGTGTTTGTGTGAGTGTGTGTGTGTGTGTGTGTGGTGCGTTTTGTGCACTTGGCGTTATGCTCCTGGCGATATAGTAGCCGCATACTCATTAAGCTAGTTTACCTGCTTTAGGTAAGCCTCGGTTTCCTTTTTGTTTTTATGCCTATTTTATTCCAGCCCATAGTCATGTTTTAAAAGTAATACCCATATTTATTGTGAAATAAAACATTTTTTTTGTATCTTCGGTATGCACGTCTCTTGCCTCTGTTTATTGAAACCACGTACCTGTGTGTCTTTTGTAGATGATTAATCTATAATAGTGTTCCCTGTTAACAGGGTGGCGTAGTCAGCTGAGTTATAGTTTCTGTCTAATTAACATCCCGCCACATAAGCTATTAATAGCAATTAATCTTCACACCAATCATTAAGTCATCACACCAATAGACTACTTTTAATAGTGTATGTTTATGGGTGTGTGGACAAATTATTAGAAAATATTATCATCTGCTTTCCTTCATCATAATGTATAATGTTCATATATTAGAGTACAGAAAGACAGAAAGAATATTTTCATTCAGCTAAAACCATTCATCATGTTCACTGTTATATTCATGTGTCTGTGGCTTTCACTAGGTGAGTTACACACTGACTTTTTGTAACTCAGAAATTTTAATATTGATTTATCAGTGAATGTGTGAGTCAGACTTATACAGGTTTTGGCTTTATTATGTAAAAGTTTAAACACTTCTCTTCTCTTCTATGACAGGTGACTCCATGGCAGATTTAATAGAGCCACTTTTCACTCATAAATCAGTAGATGAAGGTGATGTTACTCTGTCCTGCAACTACAAGACAACTGATCCAAACACCTACCTGCACAACATAAACCCCTCACTCACATTCACTCCTTGTTCATTATTGTATGTGTTGGACTTTACATGCGAGTTATGTTTTTGCGTTCAGGTTTTCACACAGGACTCCTCTTTTCCGTTCCATTCGGCCTCCAAAATCCTACACACTTCTACACACTACTTTATACACTTTTATTAATTGCCCATTACACCAAAGATGAGTGTGGCTCAAGAACCCCCTTCTTTGAGACAGGACTCAAACCCTTTGAGGTAGATCTTCAGGCAAGCTTTACCTTCAAGAACTTCTTCTACTCTGATCTTTAGGAGAACCTGGAAGAACATCTAACTCCCTCCTCACGTACTTTACAAGAATTTCCTTTGTCTACCACATCTGGACTCTTGTTCAGCACAAAGCCAATGCAAGTAACCATTTTACCAACCAGTTTAAATGCGTGATTAAGCTAGAGTCCTTTATTTTTAAGATGAATTTTAATTTCTTGATGATTCTTATTTAGGTTGTGGTTATTTTGAAGTTAAGCTTGCCATTCCTTTTCTTCCTTTTACAAATTTTTTACTTTTTGTTCCTTTTATTTTTCTCTCTTTGTGTATGTTTGTGTGGTTAATTCTATGCTGTTTCTCATTCATTAAACAGTGTATTTTTTCATAAGTGATTGCCTCTGAATGCTGCTCACATTTCAAAGTTCCTGCAATAATTGATCGTAATACATGCTCTATTACTTGTACGGTATAAAGTAAAGGGGGTGGGGTCACGCTTTTCTTGGCCGGGGAGATACCCCTTTTATAAAATGAAAGATTATACTGTCTGGTAAAGAACAGACCAAATAATTGTAACGTTAATTCCATTACCGTTAATTTAAATATTTGAGTGAGTATAACCCGTTATAATTACTTAAATATTTCCCTTTTTGCGAGCTAAATTCGCTACACAGGGTTGTTTTATTGTTTGTTTTATTACCTGATTTCACAACTCACTTATGGCTATTAAGACTGTTAATGTTTAAATGTATATATTGTATGTACAGTGTGTATGTATGTGTATGTAGTTTGTTAGTTTCTGTTGGTGTTTAACATTAGTCATGGAAAAGATTGTAAATTCTTTTGATTCGTGGCTGCAATTGCACTTTTCATGTATGGTTTGTGGAAAACCATATTTTAATAAAATATCATGTCAGTACTTAAAAATAATGTTTGGATTTTTCTTGTTGGCAATATTTATACAATGAATTGTTGACAAAAATAAATGTACATTTAAATACATTGGATGGAATCTGCCATTTAGAATCAACACCCAGCATGAAATCTAAGCATCATCTTCCACATACAAAAGTTGTTTAAGAAATAAATAATAATCAATTAAAACCTTAACTGCATGATCCTGTTTATAATCTCTAGAGATAAAATTACAAATCAGTGTACTATATTATAATAAATTGTCCTTATTGGTTTCGTTAAGTCTACTCCTGGTGTAAAAAAAAATGCTGTTGGAAAAATGCAGGTGGATTTGTGAATGGTAATTGGTTATGTAAGATTCAGCAGTCAAACATGCATAATAAATCGCCAACAAGCATCAGAAACTGTATTGTTACACCACTTAAGCAACTCAAGAGTTAAGTAGATTCATTTATTAATAAATTATATTAGTTTATTGCTTTTCAGCAACAAAAGCAGTGTTTACAACAGACACCAAAGGCTCAAACCAAAAGTAGATGGTCAGAGATATGAACTGTTTTAACAATAATAATAATAATTATAATAATTTGTTACATTTATATAGCGCTTTTCTGCAGCACTCAAAGCGCTTTACATATGAAAGGGGGATTCTCCTCAACCACCACCAATAAGTCGAACTAGACATACTTGGACCACAAGAAACAGCTGTCAGTCAGAAATTCCAATACTCAGTTCACCGTCACTGATACTGTAAAGTGATGCACGTCATGCAACAGCACCTTCTGGGTGTGGCCTTCTAGAGACATGTTCCCTCATGTGTAAAATTCAGCACATACAGCACTATTATACAGAATCCTCACAGAGCTGTGTTCAGAAATGACTCAACTCTACACCTTACTGTACATAGTGAGATACACACCACTGATTCTCACTGTAGTTACAGGTACTTCATATTCACCAGTTTTATTGTATTAATTAACAACAAATGTATTAAAAAAAATATATGTATTTGTTGTGTTGGTTATGTTAACAAAAGATATTCATGATTTTTTTTTTTTTCTTTACAGCGGGCAGTTTTGCAGATCAAATTGGGCCAACAAATGAAGATGTCAATGTTGTGAGAAAAGAAACAGAAAATGTAACTCTGAAATGTTCATATGAGTCAAGCAGTGAATTTATTTGGCTTCATTGGTACAAACAATATCCTAACAGATCACCACAGTTTTTACTGTTTAGAGGTGCAAGGTCATATCGTTCTGCGAGCACTCCTAATGACACTCGATTACAGATGCAAACAACCAGAAACTCTAATGAACTTACTATCAGAGGTCTAAAGCTCTCAGATTCTGCTCTCTTTTACTGCTCTCTAGCCATAACAGCACGGTGATACAAAGTCACTGAAAGGCTGTACAAAACCTAAAGTTTTTGAAAACCACAGAAAATGACAGATATTTCCTTTAACCACTTGTTATCAGGAAACCACAGACACAAGGACAAATGTGATAACATATACAACTGAATCAACAGAACAACTGCACACCGTTCACACTGAATTCACAAATGTATATTTTTAATGCGGCAAATATATTTGAAAGAAAATAAATACATGGCCATTGTATCATGTTACTGATGCACTTCATGTGGAATTAATTAATGGATTTCTGGTCAGATTTTCCACATGATACATAACAATCAGATTCCAGCAATTATAAATCATAGTACTTTGGATCATTAAGTACATCGAATCGGAAATCTTTTTGTACTTTTACTTAAGTAAAAGTTTAATGGAAGCAGTTTAACTTTACTGTTGTAATGTTTTACCTACTGTATCTCTTTTTACTTTATTTAGGTACATAGTTTGCGTACTTCCTCCACCACTGCTCGAGTCTATAATGTAATCAGAGACATTAACCTTTAGTAACTATTAATATATTCAACCAAAAGTGTAAAGGTTTATTTTATAATCTTGCTTAGGCTGTGAATTAATCTGAGAATTACTCATCCTTTAATACTTCATGACTTTATGTTAGGTTTTCTCCTTGATGAGCACAAGGTGGCACAGTCACTAATCGTATTGTGAGAAAAGTACTAGAGCTTAGTTTTGTGCAGATCGATCCTAAAGCATTGCTGTTTTTATAGTATATAAATATTTATAATACATAAATAGGAATGTCAATGGGAAACCAATAGGTCACTGTGGCAATACCAACAATATGAAAAAGCATCTAAAAGTAAAATATAGAGCAGGACTGAGTACAGTTGAGGAGAGCAGAGGAGGTACTGTAACACCGACAAGACCCCCATCTTCTGGATTGAGGCAGAGCTCTTTAGTAGAATTGTTTCAGAGAGCTATACTTTATACCATACAGATTGTTTTAGATATAAAGATATTACAGTATTTCATGTGGAGCAGAACATTACACTGCATACGTGTATAAATATTTCAAATGGACATTTTTTAACAGTAAGATTTTTATGAAAACATTTTTTTACATATTTCATTGAAGTATCGGTATCAGTCTCACAATACTTATCTTGAAAGTTCTTGGTATTGGATCGAAAAGAAAATTATTGGTGTCACCCATCCCTACTAGAGCTCCACACAACCATGCTTACATTCACATTGGTGTTTCTGTTATGTGATGCTGTGGGGTGGAGCTTCATGAACCTTTATAATGTAAACATATTACAGTACAGACAAATCTGATCATTCAGAAAAACAGAAAAATATCTTTATTCAGCTAAAACCATTCATCATGTTCACTGTTATATTCATGTGTCTGTGGCTTGGTGAGTTACACACTGACTTTTTGTTACTTTAGAAATCTTAATAGTGATTTATCAATGTGGGTGTGAGTCAGATTTATTTCGTTTTGGTGTGATTATGTAAAAGTTTAAACATTGTTCTCTTCTCTATGACAGGTGACTCCATTGCAGATTCAATAGAGCCACTTTTCACTCATAAGGTTGTAGATGAAGGTGATGATGTTACTCTGTCCTGCAGATACAAAACAAGTTATACAAACAACTACCTGCACTGGTACAGACAACATCCAAAATCTAAACCTGAGTTCCTTCTTTATATTATGATGCAACTGGAGGAAAAAGTGACTCAATTCCACCAAGTATGGATGTTAAAGTTGATAAAAATAATAAACAAGTGGATCTGATCATCTCCTCTGCTGCTGTATCAGACTCTGCTCTATACTACTGTGCTCTGGCGCCCACAGTGACAGGATATCCAGCTGCACTGTACAAAAACCTTCACACTGTCATGTTATACTAAAGACTGCCAACAGGGGGAGACAGTAGCTTAGAGGTTGGCTTGTTTGCTTTGCACCTTTGAGATTGAGGGTTCTGAATCTCACCTCCACTGTGTGTGCTGAATTTGTTTCCACTGTGCCTCAGATGTTTCCTCCACCAACCCAAAGACATGACTTGATGACTAATTGTTGTCCAAATAATCTGTATTATGTGAATGTGAATGTGTGAGTGTGTATGTTTGTGCCCTACAATGGGGTCTACAGAGCAATTTTGATAATCTTCAGTCAGGTGACTTAAACAGCCTTCATTACAAGTGCAGTTCTGCTCTTTTGCACAGTGTTCAGTGTGAGAAAGTTTGAAAGAAAAAATGTGAATAATTCTTTAAAAGTGTGTTTGATTAAAACATTTAGTTCAATTAAATTGTATTTGTATATCAGTTTTAACACTAAACATTCTCCAAATGTTATATTACAAAAATAAATAAAATACAAAAATATAGTTTATATTTTTAGATAATTAGTAATAATGTTTTTATTGAATTATCTAATGAATGAGCCAGTGGCTCGAGGAAACCTTAAGAGGAACCCATCTTTATCTGTGTGACAACGAATATCCATTCATTACAGTTCCAGCTTTGTTGAGGTTTTTAACTGTTTACTGATGAAGACTTGATTCAGCTCATTCAACTGTTCATGAGAATTTCAACCCAAAATCACTGTAGCAGACTGTTTATATTAATTACAGTCCAAATCCATCTTCATGGTTCCTGAGTTTAATCCTCAGTTCTTGAGGGTAAACAACCCTAGAATAAAGATCAGTTAAGAACATATAGTTCTATGTATCACTAAACTTTAAGAATAAACAGATCTGATCAGTTAAATACTAACTACATACTTCCTCACAACCCAATTCACTAATACAGAGAACATCTTAGGAAATGTGATTCAGTTCATCAGTTTGATTTACAATAGAATATGTTTCTTAAAATTAAAGGAAATGAATGTGTTTAATTTTTGTAGTTAATTATATTTCACAGTTGATCACCTCAGAGAAAATCGAAATACAATGGAATAAAGTAGTTTAGTGAAGTAAAAACATATAAGAATGTCTATTTATATTGACTGCTCTTTATGATAAAACATGTGCAGCATTTATGAGTCTATAGTGCTGCATTTTCACAAACAAAATACTGTCACATATACTCATTTATGAATTTAAATGTACTATTTATTATCTATTTATATCTTTAAAGCTGATTAGGGACAATGTGCATTGTTAAAAGTGCTATATGAATATAAATGATTTAAACTCAACTGAAAATAAACATTTAAGTAAAAATAATGATCTCTGCTGGTGATTCTGATGAAATACATGAAATGATGGAATAAAGATTTAATACTTCTATTATAAAGATGCAACAAAAATCCAAAATAAAGGATCAAATTTAAAATATGGTTTTATTATAAACACTAATAATTTCCTATCTTATAAAATAGCACTTGATCCAGTACACTGATGTTACTAACGTCATGTACCTCGAGAAAAAAAAAAAAAGAAAGTAAGAAAGAAAGAAAGAAAAGGACAGCTTTCTATGTTTGCACTTTGCACTCTTTAAGTTTTATAGATGTTTCACTACCAAACATTTATATTTCTGTGAAGAACTTCCAAATACAGGTGAAGTCAGATGCAGTGTGTTGGTTATAATTTTACACTGATACTGTGAAGTGATGATCTGTACAGTGTTATACTACAACAGCAGCACTTCCTGGGTGTGGTCTTCTAGAGACGTGTTCCCTCATGTGTAAAGTTCAGCACATACAGCACTATTATACAGAATCCTCACAGAGCTGTGTTCAGAAATGACTCAACTCTACACCTTACTGTACATAGTGAGATACACAACACTGATTCTCACTGTAGTTACAGGTAATTAACACTCATTTGTTAATCAGTTGTATTATAGAACACCAAATGTATTTTCGAACATTAATTTATTGGTTGTTTTGGTTATGTTTACAAAAGAGATTCATTATGTCACATTTATTCATTTATATTTTTTTCTTTACAGCAGGCAGTTTTGCAGATAAAATTGGGCCGACATATGAAGATGCCAATATTATAGGAAAAGAAACAGACACTTTTACTCTGAAATGTTCATATGAGTCAGGCAGTGAATACATTCGGCTTTACTGGTACAAACAATATCCTAACAGCACACCACAGTTTTTATTGTATAAAGGCGCAAGGTCAGTTAGTTATGCGAGCACTCCTACTGACACTCGATTACAAACAGAAACATCCAGAAACTCTACTGAACTTACTATCAGAGGTCTAGAGCTCTCAGATTCTGCTCTCTATCACTGCGCTCTAAGAGTAGGAGACACAGTAATACAAAAACACTGAAAGCCTTTACAAAAACCTAACAATGGAATATAGGAAGCTTCTAAAACCACAGCAGATTAAAGGTGTTCATTTGATCAAATTGTCAGTTAACCACAGACACAAACAACATGTGTTGCAACAGATGCAGCTGGAAGAAAGATAAAATAATTAACACTAACATTTTCATCACAGCAGTCTACAAATATATTTACATTTTGAATGCTCCAAAATATATTCAATAACATTTCCAGATCTATTGTGTCTGGTGTTTTCCTGTATTGAATTTCCATCTGTTCATTGTTCATTGGTCCATGTGTTTATTATGTACTTGTATAAACAGTTCCAGTCAAAAGTTTGGACACACATTCTCTGTGGGAGTCATGCAGTTTAAATGTGCCCTCAGTGTTGATTAAATCACCAACAGTGTCACAGCAAAGCAGCTCCACACCAACACACACCCTCCTTCATTCTGTCAATTCACCCACTGTATATCTAACATAGAGATGATGGTTAGAACCAAAAATCTAAATTAAATATCATAAATTACACATAAATTAATGGAAATATTCATACATTTCTGCAAAAATAAATATATTAATGATTAAATGTTAAAGGAGATCAAATGTAAAAGGAAATGCTAAAAAAAATTACTTTTTCCCTCCATAATCATTCATTTAATTCTCAATATAATTCTGTATTTATTTATGTGGTGGATGTAGTCAGGATGAAGTCAGACTAGTAATTATTCCAGCACTGCTCGACTGCTCCCACCATCTCTCAGGGTAAGTTGTAGATATACATCAAGACTCTTTTCTGCACTCAGTCACTGTCTGTCTTCAAATGACAGGTGAAGATCTACAGTGCCTCTTCCTGTAAGACTTGAACTAGCACTTTACCCTGTTTGTTTTATGTCTTTATGTTAAGTGTGATATAATTTCTCCCAATAGAGGTTTAGGCTGATGGTATCCTAAGTTTGTAATCACTTTTCTGTCTTAGTTTCAGGACTTTGATGTTTATTTGGTTTTAGATATCAACAATCATCATCTTACATATGGTAATATGGGTATTGTGTGAATAATCAATCAAGAATTTTCCCTGTTGTGAATAAAATTATAGGGGAAAATTTATTATGAATTACAAATGTATATTTTCATGAATTAATTTATTTTAAGCTGCTTTGGGACAATCGCCACTGTTAGAAGTGCTATATACATAAAATATTATTAAATAAAAAAAAAAAAAAAGTTTTATAAATGTTTAAAGCTGCATAGTGTTTCATTAGTTATCTATTCTTGTGCTAATACCCTTTCTAAAAGTTTTGCTTGTCAGATAAAGCAACAATTTTTTATGCTCACTAGATCAAAGTACCACTATACGACTCTCTGGATTAGGACGCCTGCAAAACACAGTAAAATAAATGCAAATAAAAACATCATAGAGTAGTGTCTAATAGAACAGCCTATGGACACAGCATCCCAAACTTGAATTCAGGTGAATTTATTTGCTGTGCTTTTGAATTCTTGGTTTGGTCGTGGCTCACGTCCAGTGGCGCGTTTTCATGAAGGGCATCAAAATGACTGAGTATCTCATTAAGGAAGCTCAGGCTTGGGCCAGTGGTGCAATGGATAACACATCTGACTACGGATCAGAAGATTCCAGGTTCGACTCCTGGCTGGCTTGGCTCTTTCTGACCTTATGCAGGATGCCACAGTTTGACACACTGAGATCAAAGGGATGTGTTTCAATGGATCCAAAGTTGGTCCTCATCTGACACAGCCCTTTGTGATCAGGTTTCGACATCTGTTTCCCATATGGTCTAGCGGTTAGGATTCCTGGTTTTTACCCAGGCGGCCTGGGTTCGACTTCCTTCCTTAGTGAAGCAAAAACCTTCTTTTTGCTTCACTAAGGGCGTTTAATTCTGCATTCACTTTGCTCGAGGAGCCACAGCTACTCCAGCTGGTGTTAGAGTCATGGCATGGTCCTTTCAACATAGCACGCTAAATCGGACTTTGGCCACGTTTTGCATCACGCTTGTAAGTTGACTTTCACAAAGCGCAACGCTGTACACCATTGAAATAGTTACCAGAAGGAAAGACGAATAAGTTGAACAGCTCCCAGTGTGGCCCATGTCGTCAGCCAGTAGCTGACATTCCAGGACAAACATAACTTTTGCGCCACCGCAAGCGTTTAACGCCGTGATCGTATAGTGGTTAGTACTCTGGGTTGTGGCCGCATTTCATCTTTAATAGAAAGTCTTGATTACTGTTTCTTTTACTACAACATTTACTCAATCCAGGACACATTACACACACTGTGCACACTTCCCTTTAAGCCCTAATGGCTCAGTGAAATACCTCAGAAAATGTTTGTTATACTGTTTAATATACAGAATTTTTTACATAATTTAACTACATCCTAAATTAATTTGTTTATATTTATTTTTTATAGTGGACTATTGTTAAAATTATTATAATTACAATATTTTTATGGTTTGTGTTTGTTTATTATGTTCTCAGGACAGATTCCCCGTGTGATTCTGAATGTAAAGTCAGTATGTTTCAGTAAAAACCAACAATCTGACAGTAATATTGGTGACTCTGTCACGTGATGCTGTAGGGTGGAGCTTCATAAACGTGTATGATGTTAACATATTAGTGTACAGAAAGAGCTCAGAATTTTTTTATTCAGGAAAAAATAATCATCATGTTCACTGTTATATTTACGTGTCTGTGGCTTTCACTAGGTGAGTTATATATTAATATTTTTCGATCCTTCAATATGTTAAGTATTGAATTAGTGATAAATGAGAGTGTGGTGAGGAGAAAAAGCAGAATGTAAGATTATTTATCTATTATTTGTGCACACATTAAAAGTTAAATGCATTATGTTCTCTTCTATAACAGGTGACTCAATGGGAGATTCAATAAACCCAAGTTTCACTCATGAAGTTGTAAATAAAGGTGATGATGTTACTCTGTCCTGCAGCTACAGCACAAGTGCTACAAGCAGCTACCTGCACTGGTACAGACAACATCCGAAATCTAACCCTGAGTTCCTTCTTTATATTTATGATTTAAGTGGAGATAAAAGTGACTCCATTCCACCACGTCTGGATGTTAAAGTGGATAAAACTAATAAGCAAGACTCTGATCTATACTACTGTGCTCTGAGGCCCACAGTCACAGGAAATCCAGCTGGCCTCGACACTGTTTTGACACTGGATTTGAAATTCAACTGTTCACATACACATACATACAGAGTACGACATGCAGTGAAATGCTTTGTACGATTTGGCCGGCATGAGGGAATAGGATGGGGGAAACAATAAAACAAGGGAAAAAAGAAGATAAATAAAAACAATAAACTATGTAAAATATAAAAATATATAAAGATAAAGATATATATAGGAAAAATAGTATATACAGGGTATGCTTATGTGTGTGTGTGTGTGTGTGTGTGTGTGTGTGTGTATGAGTGTGCTCTACAAAGCAGTTTGTTGTATTTCTAGAAAAGTATCTAAAACGGGCTTCTTCACAAGTGCAGTTCTTCTGAAGGAAAAATATGAATCATTTCTCAAAAGTTGTTTGAAACATACAGTTCAATGTTTTTTTATTTGTATAGATGTCCGGAAACACAGGTGCTGGGCTAGGTGAGTAGAGTGGATGGGAGGACCCAAATGCAGGATGCAAACAGGAGTCAGGCAAAACAGTCTTTAATATAAAAAGGTAGGGCAAAGGGGCAAAGGCAAAAACACAATCCAAAAATAGTCCCAGATCAAGGCACAGGCAAACAGGGCAATGCAGGGAGACAAAACCAAAACCAAAAAAACAGTCCAAAATATCAAGAGCCGGCAAACAGAACAATACGGGGCAGAGCAAAACATAAACCACAAACAGTCCAAAGTCCAAACCAGGTAACCAAGGAGACAGAGAAGAACAGAAATCAGGTTAAGGGTAAGGATCAGGATCAGGATCCAGAGCAGGCCGGAATGCAAGAATAATCTTAGGAGGAAGAAAGCCGGTAAAATAATCTGGCTAGGAACTAAACTCTTGGTTGTTCTTATATACCGGGAGGCGCGGGAAAAAGGCAAGATGGCCGCCGACCCAGAAGTGCTCACCGCGAAACCGGAAGTGCATGCCGCGAAACCGGAAGTGCGCTCAGTGTGCCCGGCAGATCCTGACAGAAGGTTAACAATAAACTTTGTCCCAAAGCAGCTTTACAGAAATAAATTGATTCTAAATATGTATTTAAAATTTATAGATTATCAATTTATCCCTAATTAATAAGTTAGTGGCTGAAGAAACCTTGAGAGAAACCCATCCTCATCTGGGTGACACCAAACATCCATTTATTTTAGTTTTATCTTTGTTGAGGTTTTCAACTGTTTACTGATGGAGACTTGATTCAGCCGATTTAACTGTTCATGGCAACTGCAGCCCAAAACCATTGTAGCAGACTGTTTATATTAATTACAGTCCAAATCCATCTTCAAGGATCATGAGTTAAATCCTCAATTCTTGAGTGTAAACAACCCTAAAATAAAGATCAGTTATAAACATGTCTCCTGTCTGCACCATGTGACTTTTTCTGTAGTTCTATTTATCACGAAACTTTTAGAATAAACAGTTTCAATACTTAATAATCTGATTAAATACTAACTACATACTTCCTCACAACTCAATTCACTAATACAAAGAACACCTTAGGAAATTTTAATATTTGAGTTGTCTTTGTTAATTTATTATTTATTTATTATAATATCAGATATTCTTCTATACCACCTTTTCAGCATTGTCAAAAAATTCAGCACAACATGGACATTAAGAACATTAACACACATCTGAACAAATCTCTAAATTATCTCTGTATTTACATTTAATTTTTACTTTAATTATTTGATTTAAAAAATAAATAAAAATCCTCCATCTTTGTAATTTCAGATGAAATGAGGGCAGAATTTACACGACTACAAACTGAGGGATTGATGACAGAATGGTCGTGACTACCCCTCAGTAAAAGTGGGCGGAGCTCGATGTGGTGAGATACAGTTTAGACAGTTTCACAGAGATACTGACATTTATATCTACTGCAAGACACAACCATCATGTTCCTCTTCTTTCTTTTCATAGTTGTTCAAATCATTGGTAAGTCTTTTATATTCTACACAAACTTTATGTGGATGCTGGAGATTTGTACTGAAACATAAACATGATGATTCAGTTGGTCCTTAAGAAATGACATTAGAAATATTTGTTGTTGTAATGTGTTTACTGCAGGAGCTGTTGGCAGCAGCATTACACCAGAACAAACCATCACATCTTCACCTGAAGGCAGTAACACCAGACTGACCTGCACATATGACGACACAGCTAGAGAGCTCCACTGGTATCAACAAAAACCTCAATCAGGTCCAGAGTTTCTGCTGATGATTCAAATATTCTCAGATTATGTCACTAAAGATTCACAACGTGACCCAAGAATATCCATCATACTTCGTAAAAAAGAAAAGAAAGTAGATCTGGAGATCTTTCCTGCTGCAGTATCAGACTCTGCACTGTACTACTGCGCCATGGAGCCCACAGTGACACAAAACTCAAACCCACTGTACAAAAAGCTTTTTTCCCTCCCAGTAGGGGGAGCTGTTCACCTGTTTCACTTAAATACCCTTCTCTGTCTCAGTTCCAGGAGTTTGATGTTTATTTGATATGGTTGGACATCAACAATCATCATATTAAACATGGTAATACTGGGTATTGTTTAAACAATCAATTAATTCATTATTATATATCTATATCTTTAAAGCTGCTTAGGGATAATGTGCATTGTTGAAAGTGCTATATGAATATAAATTAATTAAACTGAAGAAATCAACAGAAAAAATATATTTCATTAAAAATAATGATCTCTGCTGGTGATTGTGATAAAATACATAAAATGATGGAATAAAGATGTAATACTTCTACTATTAGAATGCAAGAAAAATCCAAAATAAAGTATTACATTTAAATTATAAACACTAATTATTTGGCAACTTATAAAATAGCACTTGATCCAGCACACTGATGTTACTGACTTTACATACCTCAAAAGAAAAAAAGAAAGAAAGAAAGAAAGAAAGAAAGAAAGAAAGAAAGAAAGAAAGAAAGAAAGAAAGAAACGGACAGCATTGCACTCCTTAAGTTTTATAGAAGTTTCACTACCAAACATTTATATTTCTGCAAAGGCCTCAAACTTCCAAATACAGGTGAAGTCAGACACAGTGTGTTAATTATCATTTTACACTGATACTGTAAAGTGATGATCTGTACAGTGTTACACTACAACAGCAGCACTTCCTGGGTGTGGTCTTCTAGAGACGTGTTCCCTCATGTGTAAAGTTCAGCACATACAGCACTATTATACAGAATCCTCACAGAGCTGTGTTCAGAAATGATTCAACTCTACACCTTACTGTACATAGTGAGATACACAACACTGATTCTCACTGTAGTTACAGGTAATTCACTATTTTACTGTACAAAAATAATTACACAGAATATTATTATAAAATGTACACACAAATTCACAAATGTATTATTTTTTATTATTTTTTTACAGCAGGAGGTTTTGCAGATAAAATTGGGTCAATGGATGAAGCAAACATTGTTGAAAAAGAAACAGACACTGTTACCCTGAAATATTCATATGAATCAAGCAGCAGTAACATTTTGCTTTCCTGGTACATACAATATTCAAATAGCGCACTACATTTTTTAAAGCACTCAGATTCTGCACTTTATCACTATGCTATATACTTTATGCTATATACATAAAATATTATTAAATTAAAAAAAAAATGTTTTATAAATGTTTAAAGCTGCATAGTGTTTCATTAGTTATCTATTCTTGTGCTAATACCCTGTCTAAAAGTTTTGCTTGTCAGATAAAGCAACAATTTTTTATGCTCACTAGATCAAAGTACCACTATATGACTCTCTGGATTAGGACGCCTGCAAAACACAGTAAAATGAATGCAAATAAAAACATCATAGAGAAGTGGCTAATAAAACGGCCCATGGACACAGCATCCCAAACTTGAATTCAGGTGAATTTTTTTTGCTGCGCCTTTGAATTCTTCAAGCAGCAAGCGTTTATCGCCGTGATCGTGTAGTGGTCAGTACTCTGCGTTGTGGCCGCAGCAACCCCGGTTCGAATCCGGGTCACGCCATGACCTTTACCTACCCTGTGTCGGTTGCCATTGGGAAAACCGAATGAACATGTGCTATGGCATCCCAAGATTCCGTGGGATCTTATAGATCTTATAGTGTTTTTATATTTTTCATTTATATATATATATATTAGGTCTGTCTTGAAAAATAGGGCTTCGTCAGGATATTGGGTTTGCTCCATGTGACGAGGTGGCCGAGTGGTTAAGGCGATGGACTGCTAATCCATTGTGCTCTGCACGCGTGGGTTCGAATCCCATCCTCGTCGGATACCGCTTTAAGAGTCGGGACAAAAAAGCAGTTTTTGCACAGTGACTTTAGACACTTTCATGGAACTGTCTGACTTTGTTTCTGCGGGAAATGAAGCCCGATTTCCTTTTTTTTTTTTTTGCAGATATAATTTGACCGACAGACACAAATGGGTACATCGATGGAAAAGGAACAGACACCAGCGAATACATTTTGCTTTACTGGTATAAACAATATCCTAACAAGACACCACAGTTTTTACTGTATAAAGGCTTGAGGGCAAGTTCACATCTAAAAAGCACTCCAGCGGATCGTCAATTAGAGGCAGGAACAACCAGAGACATCACTATACTCACTATAAGAGGCCTAAAGCTCTCAGATTCTGCTCTTTATCACTGTTCTCTCAGAGACACAGCACAGTAATACAAAGACACTGAAAAGCTGTACAATAACATAACAATGGTGTAGAGGAAGATAAAGATGGTCCCTTTACAGAGCTGTTATCAGGTAGCAACAGAAACGTGTGGTTTCACACACAGCTTGAGGCTTTGCACAAGATCAGGAGTTGAATAGAAGTTATGCTCTGTACATTGCTGTTTGGTGAATTTACAAAGACTTCTTATTCCCAGCAGCTCTTTTGTTCTGTGCAAATTGAGGGATAGTAATTAGACTGAGTAAATAAAAAACAGGAACCAACCAGAGAAACAAACAAAATTGTGTCTTTCTTCTTTCTCCACAAGATGGTGCTGTGAGCTGACATATTGTGCACCAAGTACTAGTACCCTGCTCACACCCAACCCAGAAATACTGATTTCTTTAATAAAGAACACTACTGTGTACAATAAAATAGACTCAAACTGTTCTGCAGTTATTGATGAATAGTAATTTTATATACTGTATAAAGCACTGCATTAAAAACAGAGGTGTACCTGATTTGGGATCTCTCTTGAGATTTTACTTAAATGAATGAATATGAAACTCCAACATGCCTATAAATCCTATTTTTTTTTCCTTTTGACCTGCAATATATTTCTGGCTCCAGCATGAACAAGTACAAGCACATGGGTATTGGTCATGGGATAATGTAAATACTCCTAACATGATTCATGAGATCAGGTAAACTAGTTTTACACAGTGTATGGATGTGCTCAGGACTTGTTCCGTGTGTGATGCTGAATGTAAAACCAGGATGTTTCAGTAAGAATCAGCAATCTGTCAGTAACATTGGTGACTCTGTCATGTGATGATGTTGGGTGGAGCTTCATGAACCTTTATGATGTTACATATAGAAAGTATTGTAGAATTTTTTTTTTTTCAGCTAAAACCATTCATCATGTTTACTGTTATATTCATGTCTCTGTGGCTTTTATTAGGTGAGTAATACATGAATTTTTTGTTATTGCAGAAATATTACTTAGTAATAAATTTGTGTAGTGTTCGAAACATCTGGCTTGCTTTGATTAAAGTTAAAATGATGTTCTCTTCTCTATGACAGGTGACTCCATGGCAGATTCAATAGAGCAACTTTTCCCTCATAAAGTTGTAGATGAAGGTGAAGATGTTACTCTGTCCTGCAACTACACAGTCAGCTCACAAGGAAACAACTTGTTCTGGTACAGACAACATCCAAAATCTAATCCTAGCTTCCTTATTAATATTTTGCAAAGTGGAACTTTAGTGTCTGATCTCCCACCAAGAATGGATGCTAAAGTTGATGATGGTATTAAGAAACAAGTGGATCTGATCATCTCCTCTGCTGCTGTATCAGACTCTGCTCTATACTACTGTGCTCTGAGGCCCACAGTGACAGGAAATCCAGCTGCACTGTACAAAAACCTCTACACAGTTTATTCTGCTACATTATTTTACTGGATGTGTTCAAATGACACTCTGTAGATTTGTGTAGAAAGTGTGATCTTATTACAAGCAAATTCAATTAGATTTTTAAACAGATATTTAGTTGCTTGAATTTACAGCATACTGAATTAATTAAACATGAATTTTTATAACCGCTGTGTTAACTTACTGTCATGATTTGTGAATGAAAAGATTACTTATTTTTCCATGGAAACACTGGGACATAATGGTAAAGCTGACCTGGAAATCATAAAGCTTTAGTGTAGTCAATTATATGAATTCAACCCTCTGCTTTAAATCAAATACAGATTTTTTTCCTTCATAAAGTGACTTGACAGGCTTCAAAAATACTTATTTTATTTCACTAGATTGTGTTCCAACAGTTAAATGTGAACAAAGTTTGTAGTAGTATTTCAGCAAGACGTATTGTGGTTATCTTATTGCACATACAAATCCCACACAGCTGTCTGAGAAACTCACAAAGTCTCTGTGATAAATATTTATATTAATTCCTCACGTTCTGTGTAGGAGCCTCAGAAAATTGCCACAATTTTAAAATCTGTAAATAAATAAAAATTTAAGCTTAAAATAGCAATTGAGCAATTTTTTTTCAAATGAATTTAAGTAGGTAAATTGCACTGAAGTCATCACACCAGTAGTATATGTTTATGAATGTATTGCCAAATTAATAAAAAAAAAAAGATCTGCTTCCTTTCATCATAATCATCTCACTATAACAGAAAATATTTATAAAAGCTAGAAAGACTCAGTTTATTGTGACTGTAAAGTGATGATCTGTACAGTTTTACACTACAACAGCAGCACTTCCTGGGTGTGGTCTTCTAGAGACGTGTTCCCTCATGTGTAAAGTTCAGCACATACAGCACTATTATACAGAATCCTCACAGAGCTGTGTTCAGAAATGACTCAACTCTACACCTTACTGTACATAGTGAGATACACAACACTGATTCTCACTGTAGTTACAGGTCATTCATATTCATTAGTTAAATTATTGCATTGTATCACATGTTTCCATTAATTCCACATGTTATTAATTTTTCCTGAATGTACACAAATGTCTAAAAAATACACAATTCACAAATGTGTTTATTATTTATTTTTCACAGTCGGCAGTTTTGCAGATAAAATTGGGCCAGTGGGCAAAGACAATGTTGTTGGAAAAGAAACAGATACTGTTACTCTGAAATATTCATATGAGTCAAGAAGCAGCAGTATTTGGCTTTACTGGTACAAACAAAATAATCACAGTGCTCCACAGTTTTTACTTTATGTAGGTGGCGCTGCCACTGCCACTCGATTAAAGACAGAAACAACCGGAGACTCTACTGAACTTACTATCAGAGGTCTAAAGCTCTCAGATTCTGCTCTCTATCACTGTGCTCTAAGAGACGCAATGTATACACACACTAATACAGAGTCAGTGAAAGACTGTACATAAACTCATCAAAGATATTTCCTTTACCTACTTGTTATCAGTAAGCCACAAACAGGAGAAACATTTGTGGTAACAGATGCAGGTGTATGAAATAGAAAAAAAGAATAAAGAGGGTTTATAGATGCCAAATACACATCATTCACATTACATTCACAAATATACAGTTACTGTACACATGTGGAATTAAATTCTTTGACACTTTTCTGTTCAGTTTTTTTTCTGATTTATTGTAAGCGATCTTTCTGCCTTTCCTGTATTCATACGCATGTGTATAAAATGCATCCTACTTGTGCTGGATGTGAACTGCTTTTACTGCCTGAAGGCAAAACTGAGAACTGAAAGACTTACAAATGAGCTGAACTGAAAATTGTGTATGAAATTAAAAATTGTGTCATTGTCCTAATATCTATTGACTCATCTGTTTGAATTCATGGCCTTTTAGTGTTAGTGATTTTTATTATTGAAGTAAACTGAGTAAACAAAATAAATGATGAATATGAATAAATATGAGTGGGCGGAGCTACATGTGCAGAAATCAGAGACAGTCTCACATACACAACCCTGATATTTATTTCTAGAGCTGGAGGTCTGAACTAAACACTCAGGATTACAATGTTACTCCTCTTCTTACTTTTCTTCACTATTGCTGATATATTTATTTTTAATGAACAGGAACAGTTTCCACTTAAATTTATAATTTAACAATGGTTATGATATTATTG
>NC_060889.1:1281879-1346782 GCF_014805685.1 Silurus meridionalis | reverse complement strand
CTTCTGAACTTATTATTAAAGACCTACAGATCTCAGATTCTGCTCTCTATCACTGTGCTCTCCTTGTAGCACAGTAATACAGAGTCACTGAACGACTGTACAAAAACCTAACGTTTGTAAAAACCACAGAAGATGACAGACATTTCCTTTACCACCTTGTTATCAGTTAACCACAGATACATAGAAACAAAAGTGGTAACATTCACAACTAAAAGAAAAGAAAATAAAAGTAAACAGGTGAACATTCAACACAGGAAATTCACAATTCAACATATTTGATGCTCCAGAACATATTTTAAGAAAAATATCATAGCCATTGGTGAAGTGTTACTGGTGCACAATATGTGGAAATGTAATCATTTGACTTTCTTTTCTTTATTCCTTCATTTATTTATTCATTCATTAATGTGTTAATATATATACAACTGCATGTTGCATGTTAAGAGAAAACTCTTTAATTAACAGATGTGAGTTTTATTCCTACAAATACAAAGAAAAATGTCACTGGAATTTCCTTTTTGTTTTATGACAATTTCTGATTGTGCACAAATATGATGCAACATTTATTTAAACATTTTACTTTTTTACTTTTGAGTTTTCAATATGCATTTATCCAGACTGCTTACACAATAAATTGACTGTAACTGTATGTATATTCCTGCTCTCTCTTCTGTTTTACTGAGAGAAGCTTCAGATCCACCACAATCCTGACCAGCAAAATGTATTATTGAATGTAAGTATGTGTCGTTGAGTGGCCCAGTCGGAGCCCAGACTTGAACCTGATTGAACATCTTTGGAGAAATCTGAAAATGCCTGTGCACCATCACTCTCCATCCACCAAGATGGGGCTTGAAAGGTTTTGCAAAGAAGAATGGGAGAAACGGTCTAAAAATAGTTGTGTCAAGTTTGTAGTATCATATTTAAAAAGACTTAAGGCTGTAATTGGTGCCAAACAGTGCTTCAATAAAGTATTGAGCAGAGGCTGTGAATACTTATGTACATTAGATTTACATTAGAATTAATTAATTAATTAATTAATTAATTAATTTATTTATTTATTTATTTATTTATTTATTTATTTATTTATTTATTTATTTATTTATTTATATATGTTTGCAGATATTTCAAACTAATTTCTTTTATGTTGTCATTATAGACACTAAAGATATGGCTTGGACAAAACCCACCGTAGACTTTGGTGACTCTGTTTCAGCATGTATGGCTGTCAAAGACCTTGGTGTTATTATTGACCCAGTCTTTCCTTTTTCTAATGCATGCTTTTGTTACATCTAGATTAGACTACTGTAACGCGTTACTGTCTGGGTGTGCGAGTAAGTGCATAAATAAGCTTCAGTTAGTTCAGAATGCAGCAGCAAGGGTCCTCACTAGATCTAGGAAATACGACCACATCACCCCTGTTTTAATTAGTCTACACTGGCTCCCAATCAAATCTCACATTGATTATAAAATACTACTACTGACGTATAAAGCACTTAACGGTCTCGCACCGCAGTATCTGAGTGAACTTCGGTACCAGTATGATCCTCCACGCCTACTTAGATCAAAAGGTGGAGGCTATTTGGCTGGTACCTCAAATAATGAAGACTACAGCAGGGGGCAGATCTTTCTCTTATAAAGCCCCACAGTTATGGAACAGCCTTCCAATCAGTGTTCGGGACTCGGACACAGTCTCAGTGTTCAAGTCGAGGTTGAAAACTTATTTATTTAGTCAAACCTTTGATCAGTAGATTTTTTTCTTAGGTAAAGGCACAGATCTGGAGGGAACATGGATATAGAGTGTTTGGTGAACTGGGATATTTGTATGCTGTCGTCCCCTCACATTCACACATTTACTCAGGATTGTTGACGGTGGTGTGGTGGGTTGTCTTTTATCCCAGAGATCCCTCATGTCTGTGTTACCTTCTGGTTCTCCCTTTTAGCTATGCTGCCATAGCGAGTGATGCCGAAATCCAAACTGCACATATTAACTTTCATACAACAATAAATACATATAATAATCCATATCCTTCTGTTCCTGTCACTCTCTTCTCTCTCTCTCTCTCTCTCTCTCTCTCTCTCTCTCACTGTCTGTCGAGTTAAACATGCTCCTGAGGTTCCAGTGACCACTGTTCCTGCCCCTTCCTCACTTCCACTTCGTCCTGGCCTGCCTCTGGATAGTGTTCTCTTCGATTGGAGGCCACTCTGTTCAGCTTGGGACTGTTTCTCATCAATGCCTTGGGTGGTTCCATGAAATTGCGGAGTAAGAACGGGAGCTTAAAGGATGGATTGGACTGTAGTTAATGTCAACAGACTGCTACATTGACTCAGGATTACATTTCGCTTCTGATCATCATCACTGTACCCCGCAACATTGTATATCTGCTATTAATGAAAATTCGGTGCAACCCAGATGAGAATGGGTTTCCTCTTGAGTCTGGTTCCTCTCAAGGTTTCTTCCTTATGCCATCTCAGGGAGTTTTTCCTTGCCACAGTCGCCACCGGCTTCCTCATCAGGGACAAACTTACTTATAAAGAACATATTCACTTTTAATCACCACATTATCTGTGTAAAGCTGTTTTGAGACAATGTTCATTGTTTAAAGCGCTATACAAATAAAAATGAATTGAATTAAATCGATGTGTAAATGTTTAGATTTTCTTTATAATCTTGTCTAGACTGTGTGTCTGCAGTGTAAACTGTATGATGGGAAAAGAGCAGGTGGTAAAAAGAATAACCGTGTTGGAAGATTTCTAAATCCTTGTTAGCTGAGGCAGAGTGCAGACTACAAGAATTAATCTCAGAATCACTCCCCCTTTCATATTTAACGTTAATATTTCTCTCCCTGCTGAACACAAGATGGCGCAGTCACTTATCTTATTGTGGGAAAAGTACTAGAGCTCCACACAACCCTGCTCACATTCTCTGATGATGAATCCTCATTTTCACAATAAAACCTCTGTGATATAAACTACAGCTGTTCTTCTATCATTCACACTGCACTAATATTATCCTCACTCCTGCCCTGATTACTCTTAGTAGCTCAACTCATTTATAGAGACACCATTCTGATAAAACTACACAACTGTTCACTTCACACTAAACTGTCATAAGAATAAATACTCATTAATACTCATAACTCATACTTTTATTAGAGCTGAACATCAAGAGGTTTAACAGTCATTAGGAAGCAAATACAAAATATAAATCTCTATTACTTTTCATTATTCTTATTAAACCTTATTATTTTCTAATTCTAACATTAGGTGTTACAGTATATCTGTTATAGCTGAACCCACTAATTTAGAGACATCACTAACATACACAGCTGAAATCTTTAATAATGTAAATGTTAGTTTATATTTTAATTGGCTAAAATGATTGTATTTAAATAATCACACCTGCCTACACTTTGTGTTTGCTGTCAGTAACACTGGTGACTTTGTCATCTGATGTTGTGAGGTGGAGCTTCATGAACCTTTAAAATGTTCATATATTCAGACCTCAGAATATTTACTTTTAACTAAAGCCTTCATCATGTTCACTGTTATATTCATGTGTCTGTGGCTTTCACTAGGTGAGTTATACACTGACTTTTTATCACTCAGAAACATTAATAGTGATTTATCAGTGTGAGTGTGAGTCAGACTTATATAGTTTTCACCTTGATTATGATCTTAAAACGTACATTCTCTTCTCTATGACAGGTGACTCCATGGCAGATTCAGTAGAGCCACTTTTCACTGATAAATCTGTAGATGAAGGTGATGATGTTACTCTGTCCTGCAGATACGAAACAAGTAGTACAAGCCCCGACCTGCAATGGTACAGACAACATCCAAAATCTAAACCTGTGTTCCTTCTTTATATCAATCTATTTGGAGGTAAAACTAAGCCCATGCCACCACGTCTGGATGTTAAAGTTGATAAAACTAATAAACAAGTGGATCTGATCATCTCCTCTGCTGCTGTATCAGACTCTGCTCTATACTACTGTGCTCTGGCGCCCACAGTGACAGGAAATCCAGCTGCACTGTACAAAACCTCTACACAGCTTTAGTCCAACTACTGGCATGTGATTGCTGGAAAACATATAAAATGTATTATAAAACAACCCTTGTTCACAACGGATTAATTTGCGCATTTAAAATTTAGATATTTTATAACATTTTTATTTATTTTTATATAAAACTGCTTTTTGACACTGTCAATTGCTAAAAGCCTTTTTTACAAATAAAAATTACTTGAATTAAATTGAAGAAAGCTACTGTATAAACCTAATCAGTGAGAAAACAAGGGTCTGGTGATGCCTTTGTATTCCAGACTTTATACAGTTATGACTGCAAAGGATTTGAATTTTAATATAAAAAATGCTATTTGAATTTATAAGTATTGTAGTTTGACCCCACACCTGTATGTGGAGTAAATATTTATTAGTAAACCTAAGTGTGTTACAGTCTTTCTTCTAGGGAAACACCAGATGGCGCTGTCAGCTATCTTATTGTGGGCCAGATACTAGCGCTTCTTACAATTCTGTTCACATCCTCCAGAGATACTGATGACTTTGATCATGAATTTCTTAATATTCTCTGTAATATTGTTTGTCTCCTGCATGGAAAAGCACATGATGGTGCAGTAAATGAAATGGGATGAGATTCTGTTGTAATGGAGGTTTAACCCGAAACACTTCTAACTTTACTTGTGTACACAATGTTCATGTTTAAATGACATCCAACATTAATGGAATCAGATATTTTTACTCAACTCCCCTTTAAGGCCTGACAGTTCAGTGACATTCAAAACCACCTGTAATTCTCCTCATATCACCTCAGTCACCTACAATCAATAATTATCATATGTGACAAACAATAATGTTAATAGTTTTTATATATATATATATAACCCAGCCATTAGGGAGGCACAAGCCAGTGCATTCTTAGTGCCGGTCCCAAGCCCGGGTAAATGGGGAGGGTTGCGTTAGGAAGGGCATCCAGTGTAAAACATGTGCCAAATCAAAGATGCGGATCACAAATGAGAATTCCATACCGGATCGGTCGAGGCCCGGGTTAACAACGACCGCCACAGGTATCGTTAGCCGACAGGGTACCGGTGGAAATTGGGCTACTGTTGGCCGAAGGAGGAGAAGGAGAGGAGGAAGACGTTTACAGAGACGGCAGGGAAAGGAGCAGTGTAGGAGAGTGGAGGTTAGGGTTGGTACTTTAAATGTTGGTACTATGACGGGAAAGGGAGAGATAGCTGATATGATGGAGAGGAGAAAGGTAGATATGCTGTGTGTTCAGGAGACCAAGTGGAAAGGGAGTAAGGCCAGGAACATTGGAGGTGGATTTAAACTGTTTTATCATGGTGTGGATGGAAAGAGAAATGGTGTAGGGGTGATTCTGAAGGAAGAGTACAGTAAGAGTGTAGTGAAGGTGAAGAAAGTTTCTGATAGGGTGATGATCGTGAAGGTGGAAGTCGAAGGGATGATGATAAATGTCATCAGTGCCTATGCTCCACAAGTTGGCTGTGAGATGGAGGAGAAGGAAAGATTCTGTAGTGAATTAGATGAAGTGGTAGATGGTGTACCTAGGAAAGAACGGTTGGTGATTGGGGCAGATTTTAATGGGCATGTAGGTGAAGGGAACAGAGGTGACGAGGAGGTGATGGGTAGGTATGGTTTTAAGGAGAGGAATGTGGGAGGGCAGATGGTGGTAGATTTTGCTAAAAGGATGGAAATGGCAGTGGTGAACACTTATTTTAAGAAGAAAGAGGATCATAGGGTGACGTATAAAAGTGGAGGAAGGTGCACACAGGTGGACTATGTGCTATGCAGTAGATGCAACCTGAAGGAGATTGGCGACTGTAAGGTGTTGGCAGGGGACAGTGTAGCTAGACAGCATCGGATGGTGGTCTGTAGGATGGTTTTGGAGGCGAAGAAGAAGAGGAGGAGAGTGAGGACTGAAAGAAGAATAAGATGGTGGAAACTGAAGGAGGAAGAGTGTAGTGTGAGGTTCAGGGAAGAGGTCAGAGAGAGGCTCAGTGGTGTTAAGGAGGTGTTGGATGATTGGGCAACTACTGCAGGAGTGATGAGGAGGCAGCTAGAAAAGTACTTGGTGTGACATCTGGAAATAGAAAGGAAGACAAGGAGACGTGGTGGTGGAATGAGGAAGTGCAGGAGAGCATAAGGAGAAAGAGGTTGGCAAAACAGAAGTGGGATAGACAGAGTGATGAGAAAAGTAGGCAGGAGTACAAGATGATGCGGCAGCAGGTTAAGAGGGATGTGGCGAAAGCCAAGGAAAAGGCATATGAGGAGCTGTATGAGAGGTTGGACACTAAGGAAGGAGAAAAGGATTTATACAGATTGGCCAGGCTGAGGGACCGAGCTGGAAAGGATGTACTGCAAGTTAGAGCAGTAAAGGATGGAGAGGGAAATGTGTTGACTAGTGAGGAGAGTGTGTTGAGAAGGTGGAGGGAGTATTTTGAGCAGCTGATGAATGAGGAAAATCAGAGAGAGAAGGTTGGATGATGTGGAGTTGGTGAAGCAGGATGTAGATAGGATTAGTAAGGAGGAAGTGAGAGCAGCGATTAAGAGGATGAAGAGTGGAAAGTCGGTTGGACCAGATGACAAACCGGTAGAAGCGTGGAGATGTTTAGGAGAGATGGCAGTGGAGTTTTTGACCAGATTGTTTAACAGGATTTTGGAAGGTGAGAAGATGCCTGAGGAATGGAGAAGGAGTGTGCTGGTACCGATCTTTAAGCATAAAGGAGATGTGCAGACCTGCAGTAACTACAGGGGAATTAAGTTGATCAGTCACACCATGAAGTTATGGGAAAGAGTAGTGGAAGCCAGGTTGAGAGAAGAGGTGTCCATCTGTGAGCAACAGTATGGTTTCATGCCGAGGAAGAGCACCACAGATGCCTTATTTGCTTTGAGAATGTTGATGGAGAAATATAGAGAAGGACAGAAGGAATTGCATTGTGTATTTGTGGATTTAGAGAAAGCCTACGACAGAGTGCCAAGAGAGGAGTTGTGGTATTGTATGAGGAAGTCAGGTGTGTCAGAGAAGTATGTGAGGGTGGTGCAGGACATGTATGAGGACAGTGTGACAGCAGTGAAGTGTGCAGTAGGTACAACAGACTGGTTTAGGGTGAAGGTTGGACTGCATCAAGGATCGGCCCTGAGCCCTTTTCTGTTTGCAGTGGTGATGGACAGGTTGACGGACGAGGTCAGACAGGAGTCTCCCTGGACTATGATGTTTGCGGATGATATTGTGATTTGTTGTGAGAGTAGGGAGCAGGTTGAGAAGAGCCTGGAGAGGTGGAGATATGCGCTGGAGAGAAGGGGAATGAAACTCAGTAGGAGTAAGACAGAATACATGTGTGTGAATGAGAGGGAGGGCAGTGGAGTGGTGCGGTTGCAGGGAGAAGAGCTTCAGAAGGTGGAGGAATTCAGGTACCTGGGGTCAACAGTGCAAAGTAATGGAGAGTGTGTTAGAGAAGTGAAGAAAAGAGTGCAGGCAGGGTGAAGTGGGTGGAGAAGAGTGACAGGAGTGATTTGTGATAGTAGGGTATCTGCAAAAATGAAAGGGAAAGTTTATAGGACTGTGGTGAGACCTGCGATGTTGTATGGATTAGAGACAGTGGCATTGAGTAAAAGACAGGAGGTGGAGCTGGAGGTAGCAGAGCTGAAGATGTTGAGGTTTTCGTTGGGAGTGACGAGGATGGATAAGATTGGAAATGAGTTTATTAGAGGGACAGCGCATGTAGGATGTTTTGGTGACAAGGTGAGGGAGGCGAGATTGAGATGGTTTGGACATGTGCAGAGGAGGGACATAAATTATATTGGTAGAAGAATGCTGAGGATGGAGCCACCAGGTAGGAGGAAAAGAGGGAGGCCAAGAAGGAGGTTCATGGATGTGGTGAGGGAAGACATGCAGGTAGTTGGTGTAAAAGAGGCAGATGTAGAGGACAGGGTGGTATGGAGACGGATGATCCGCTGTGGCGACCCCTAATGGGAGCAGCCGAAAGAAGAAGAAGAAGAAGATATATATATATATATATATATATATATATATATATATATATATATATATATATATATATATATATATATATATATATATATGTAACCCCCCCTTATGATTACGAGTGTATAGGGTCTTGGCGCACAGGAGCCTGTGGTCCCAGCTGATAGATTGAGAATTATGCTGGCCTTTCACCTATAGTTCCTTTTCCCAAAATACAATAAAATAAAACAGTAGAAATGTCTATGCCGGTGCCTCCAAAATGTAATAATTACAGTTGATCAGTATGTTCTCAATAAATCCCGAAACATTTATCCTGGATTATAAACAAAATTAAGATATTTATTATTCTAAACCAATCTGCAGTGAAACAAAATAATAACAGTAAATTAAAGAAATATTAAATTAGACTCAGACAGGGATTTAAATATATCAGCAATAAAACAGAAATAAATCAGCCTGTCAGTTCCTTTGGACGATATTTTATACAGATGTGGCAATAAACTGAAATAGACAGTCAATGACTATTGAAACCAATAACCCAGTAGTCAGTTCAAAAGGAAAACAACATGTAGAAACATAAATATATAAATACCCGGGTATGTAATTAGTTGGGGCCCTTAGTGTTGGTGCACGTTTGAGAAAAAGGCATCCATTCAGCAACAAACAGGTGCTTTCAGAATATGTTTTTCAGCTTCCAAGTTACTCACTCGCTTGTCGGCCGAGTCCCGAACTCTCTCCCGATCTGCTGTTGGGCGACGATCACTTTGGTCGTCGGATTTCAGAACAAATCGAAAATGATATTCGTTATACCTGGGCTGAACGAACTTAATCCAAATGTCTAGATATTAATACTTTCTGGGAAAACATCCCGCACCGCCATTTTTCTGTCTCTCTCCTTCTTTTTTTTCCCGCGTTCCTCCACCAAAATCCAGTACACCTCCGAAACCTGATTGGACAAACAGTCTATCCCTCATACAGGGAGAAAATCCTCATTTGCTATTTTTCATGCCCCATCAAGACAATATATTCTTACAGTATTACAATAAGACAAATTTTCATTAAATGGGTTTAAAAATAAAATGAAATGAAATATATACATTGCCCTAAATCCATAGTATATATATATATATATATATATATATATTCATTTCTTTCTTAATTTTTTTTCTTTCTTTATTTTTTGATGCCTGGTGGTGCTGAGGCCCATAATATAGAGAAATTACTGAATCAAAATACATTTAAATAACCATTCTTAAATAACAATATATTTGTTTTAATGTTCTCAGGACAGGTTTCCTATGTGAGGCTGAATGTAAAGTCTGGATGCATCAGAAATCTGACAGTGACATCATGTGATGCTGTGGGGTGGAGCTTCATGAACCTTTATTATATTAACATACAGTTAATACAGTGAACATCACATACAAGTACAGAAAGAATATTTTCATTCAGCTAAAACCATTGATCATGTTCACTGTTATATTCATGTGTCTGTGGCTTTCACTAGGTGAGTTTTACACTGACTTTGTAATTCAAAATAATTTGTAATAAAAACATAAATGTAAATCTGTTCTGATTTTTACAACAATACATTGTGTTCTCTTTTCTATGACAGGTGACTCCATGGCAGATTCAATAGAGCCACTTTTCCCTCATAAAGCTGTAGATGAAGGTGATGATGTTACTCTGTCCTGCAGATACAAAACAACCAGTGCTTCAGCATACAGCACCTACTTACACTGGTACAGACAATATCCAAAATCTACACCTGAATTCCTTCTTTATATTACACAAAGTGGAGATCTAAGTCAGAACAAACCCCCAAGAATGTCTGCTACAGTTAATGGAGATAAAGTGGATCTGATCATCTCCTCTGCTGCTGTATCAGACTCTGCTCTATACTACTGTGCTCTGGTGCCCACAGTGACAGGAAATCCAGCTGCACTGTACAAAAACTCACAGTTTTGTTATGCTAAACGCAGAGATACAAAGCCTAAGCCATGACACTACACAAATTATTAATGAACAAATAATCTCATGTTTCCACTGTTGATTTTTTTTCTTGACAGCTTGCACGGTTTTTCTGTCATCATCTGCTGATGTGATCTTTGCCCAAACATTTCAATGTCTAGTTGTTATTACTTTTTCAAGACATTGTTGTACTGAAAATCCCCAAACCTTTTACAATGGCTTTAAAAATTGTCCTCTTCTCTGGTTCACAGCAGAAACCCATAATTCAAAATAAGCACATGTATAACATTCAAAGCTTTTAATTGTTACAGCTTAAATATCCATGAATTTATTGAACAACTCATGAACTATAAGGATTAGGACTTGGTTTGGACTGTAATTAATGTCAACAGTCTGCTACAATTTCTTAGGACCACAATTTGCATGAACAGTCTGCATTAAAGTGGCCATCAACTGAACTTCACACCTTAACAATGATGGAACTATAATAAATGGTAATTCAGAGCCAAACATATGAGGATGAGTTCCCTTTTGAATCTGTTTCCTCACAAGTTTTCTTCCTCATACCATCTCAGGAAGTTTTTTCTTTGCCACTGGTTTGCTTGTTATAGATAAAGTTATATCAAACTTCATAACCCTTTTATCTCTGTAAAGCTGCTCTGGGACAATGTTCATTGTTTAATGCGCTATACAAATAGAACTGAATTGAACTGAATTTATTGTTTAAACAATCAATCTAACAGGATTCACCTAAACAAACAGCAAACACTAAACATTTGCAAAATGAAAAATTTTGATTGGTAGGTGGGGTTAAACTAAAGGTACTATGATGTTGATTTACAAATCAGGAAATGAACAGTGAAATTCTGAAGATCAAAATAATGTGAAAACTGAACCATTTTTCAAACTAACTTTAAAATATATTCACTGTTCATTCATAACATTATGACCACTGACCGTGAAGTGAATAACACTGAATATCTCTTCATCATGGCACCTGTTATTGGGTGGCATTTTTTAGGCAGCATGTGAAAATGTTGTCCTCAAAGTTGATGTGTTAGAAGCAGGAAAATGGGCAAGCATAAAGATTTGAACGAGTCTGACAAGGACTAAACTGTAATGGCTAGACATATGAGTTAGAGCACCTCCAAAACTGGTGTTCCTGTTCTGCAGTGGTCAGTAGCTATCAAAATTGGTCCAAGGAAGGAACAGCTATTTAATACACGTGGAGAGCGAAGGCTGGCCCATGTGATCTGATCCAACAGATGAGCTACTGTAGCTCTAATTGCTGAAGAAGTTAATGCTGGTTTTGATATAAAGGAGTCAGAAAACCAGTGCATTACAGTTTTGTTGCGTATACGACTATGTAGCAACAGACCAATAAGGATGCCCATGCTGACTCCTGTCCACCGCAGAAAGTGTCAACAATGTTCTGCTGGGAAACCTTGGCCCCGGCCATCCGCAATACTAGGCAGGTGATCATAATGTTATGCCTGTAGGTTTAATTAGTGTATTCATAATTGTGAAATGATCCAAAACAGCTAAGCACTCAATGTGTCTGAGACTTTTTTATGACTGATTTTAAATCTTGAGACACAACACAAGTCACTAGTACTAAAAGATATTTGTAAGAGGTAAAGTCAGATGCAGTGTATTGGAGACTCAGTTCACTGTCACTGATACTGTGAAGTGATGACACTACAACAGCAGCACTTCCTGGGTGTGGTCTTCTAGAGACGTGTTCCCTCATGTGTAAAGTTCAGCACATACAGCACTATTATACAGAATCCTCACAGAGCTGTGTTCAGAAATGACTCAACTCTACACCTTACTGTACATAGTGAGATACACACCACTGATTCTCACTGTAGTTACAGGTAATTCATATATCAGTAAATTCAGTTTACTTTTTAATATTTATGTTTGAATCTTTAGTCTATTTATTTCTTAAGTCAATGTTTCAGTGTGCAAAAATTACTTAGATACATAAAATACTCCTTTATTATTTTCTTCTTTACAGCAGGCAGTTTTGCAGATAAAATTGGGCCAACAGATGAAGATGTCAATGGGAAGGAAACAGAAACTGTTACTCTGAAATGTTCATATGAGACAAACAGTCAATACATCTGGCTTTACTGGTACAAACAAAATCCAAACAGTGCACCACAGTTTTTACTGTATAAAGGCGCAAAATCATATAGTTCTGATAAGAGCACTTCTGATGATCGTCGATTAGAGTCCAAAACAACCAGAGTCTCTACTGAACTTACTATCAGAGGTCTAAAGCTCTCAGATTCTGCTCTCTATCACTGCGCTCTTAGAGACGTAACACAGTAATACAGAGTCAGTGAAAGACTGTACAAAAACCCATCAAATATATTTCCTTTACCTACTGTTTATCAGTAAACCACAAACACAAGAAACAACAGATGCAGCTGAATGAAATAGAAAAGTAGAATAAAGAGGAATTAAAGATGCCAAATACACATCATTCACATTACAATTCACAAATATACAGTAGATTTACTCTTTACATAATAATAAAATAAAGAAAGAAAACTGTTCAGTTTGTGTTCTGATTAATTGTAATAACATTTTCTGCTTTCCTTCATTCATGTGCATGTGTATAAACATTCATGTTACTTTGCTGGATGTGAGCAGCTTTTTATTGCCTGAAGACAAATCTGAAGGCAGAAGACCCACAAATGAGCAGAACTGAAGGCAGCTGCAGTAAAGAATCTCAAGGGAGAAAACTCAGTATTGGTGATGTCCATGGGTTCCAGATTTCAGTCATTTACTGCGAAGGTTTTACATTTAAATATTAAAAATAATCCAAATATTTATAATTATATTAGTTTGTGTAATTTGTTTTGAGGCTGTGAAAGAGACTGCACAAAAACATCTTAATGTAAATGTAATATTATATCAAACTTCTTAAATTAAAGCTGAAAGTCTACACTTCAGTATCATCATTATTGCTTCATTATTATTCAAATCCACTGTGGTGGTGTACAGAGGTGAAATTACACAAATTGTGTCAGTGTTCAAATATTTATGGAGTCACTTATATTAATTTATGGCCTTTTACTATTAATGAATTTTATTACTGAAGCAGACTGAATAAACAAAATGAATGAACCTGTAACACAATAATCTGTCAGGCCGCTTTTACAGTATGAGATGAAGCAGAGTTGTGATGAATATGAATAAATATGAGTGGGCGGAGCTACATGTGGAGACATCAGAGACAATCTCACATACACAACCCTGATATTTATTTCTAAAGCTGGAGGTCTGAACTAAACACTCAGTATCACAATGTTATTTCTCTTCTTACTTTTCTTCACTATTGCTGATATTGGTAAGTTTTATATTACACATGAAATTATAAATTTTTAATGAACAAAAACAGATTCCACTTGAATTTATTATTGAAAAGATTTTCATGATATTATTGTAATTTATTTTATAGTAGAAGCTGCTGATTACAGCATTAAACCAGAAGAAACCACTTTATCTGTAACTGAAAGCAGCAACATCACACTGTCCTGCACATATACTGGATCAGTTTACAGTCTTCACTGGTATCAACAAAAACCTGGATCAAGACCAGAGTTTCTGCTACTGGTTGATGAAAGAAGTGAACATGTCACAGAAGCTCAACCACCTCATCCATGATTGTCCATAAAACTTGACAAAACTAATAAGAAAGAGTATCTGCACATCTCCTCTGCTGCTGTATCAGACTCTGCACTGTACTACTGTAATTTCAGCTTCTTTTTGAAGATCAACAATCATTAGGATAATTTGTTAATGTATTTTATTTGTAAGACCTAAACTTTCTCTTATTTCCTTCATTAACAATAGATTTGGAAAAATAAATCTTGTATTAGTTCAGCAGTGTTTCCTACACAGGTGTTATTGAGAAAATCACAAATATATTGTGCCTTAATTAAGCAGATGGAATTCAGCAGGAGATGAAAATATTGATCTACAACAACTTATTGTCTCAATATTCCTAAATACAATCACGGGGGAACCTGAAACTAATCTTTAAAGTAGCCTGGATCAGTAATGTGTCCTAGAACTGTATGGAACACTGTAACTTTGATGATTTTTTTTTAACTGTCGCATCGTGATTTGATAGATTTAACATTCAAACTTACGAGTTATCTGGAGTAATCAATCCATCTACTGACATGAAGGGGAAAAGAAAAGGAGAATCTGGAGGACATGAGAAAAACTACACAGATATTAAATGCAGTAGACAGAAACAGTACATCAGCTTAATCCACCAAGCAGTCAGACTCATACCTAACCTAAAAGTAATTAAATATTATTTATCTTGTATCAGTGAATCTCCTGTAATGATTGGCAGCATAACAGTTTTTTGATAATAATAGAATTTAAATCATATTATTCCAGTGACAATAAACAAAAATAATAGATATGAGAAAGAAGACAGGTAGGACAGGCTGCAACCTTCACTCAATCCAGCAAAATAAAATAAATACGAAAGGAATTCAAAAGCAATTAAAACATGCAATAGTTTACTAATTTTATTATATCTTTTAGTGTAGAGCAGAGATGCCCAAACTAGGGTCATCAGGCCAAAGATGGCCCCTGTTGACCTTTGATTTGGCCCATCATGTGTCATATATGATACCAGGATTAAAAAAAAGGAAGGAGGATTCCATTGCCACATAGATTCATAACTAAGTTACCATAACGTTTGAATAATAACGACCAGCTTCATGTCTCTCATTAGAGGTCACTGATATTGCAGGCATATGGCTTTATTGTTTATAGCTTGAATCGTTGTTTTAAACTCTATAATACTGTTAATGAAATTGTTTCTATGTTTGCATTGTGCTATGATTCATTGAACTAGAAAGTGCAGAAAATAAAACTACATTAGCTGAGCTGTTTTCTATTTATTTTATTATTTAATATCTAAATATAATGAATTGATAAATGAAGGGGAATCATGGCAACATTGATTTTAACAATCATTTTGGCCCACAGCCCTCAATCAAGTTTAATTTTTCAGCACTTCATAAGAAAAAGATGAGGTGTAGTCACATCAGTTCTGACATCAGGTTGGGTAACAATCCATTATTTTAAAGATTTCATTAAAATCAGTGGTAAATGATGATAATACAGTTTAGAATATGCTGGTAATAATGAAGGCTTTGATTTTAATATGCAGCATTTAATAATGACTTTGATTAAAATGTGGACAGATTCCCCATGTGATGCTGAATGTAAAACCAGTGTGTTTCAGTAAGAATCAACAGTCTGTCAGTAACATTGGTGACTCTGTCATGTGATGCTGTAGGGAGGAGCTTCATGAACTCTAATCATGTTAACTGGTTAGAGCACAGAATATCTTCATTCAGCTAAAACCATTCATCATGTTCACTGTTATATTCATGTACCTGTGGCTTTCTGTAGGTGAGTTATACATAGATTTATTTTATTATGTTAAATGCTGATTTAATTGTTATTTTTCTGATTATTTATAAGAAAAATCACAATTATGGTCCTGACGTATGTAGCTTGATTGTTTAATGGTTAAAAACATTGTGTTCTCTTCTCTATGACAGGTGACTCCATGGCAGATTCAATAGAGCCACTTTTTACTGACAAACATGTAGATGAAGGTGAAAGTGTTACTCTGTCCTGCAACTACAAAACAAGTGATAAAACCCCCTACCTGCACTGGTACAGACAACAACCAAAATCTAAACCTGCATTCCTTCTTAATATTATGCAGACTGGAACTCTACTTTCTGAAAAACCAGCACGAATGGATGCTAAAATTCTTGGAGATAAAGTGGATCTGATCATCTCCTCTGCTGCTGTATCAGACTCTGCTCTATACTACTGTGCTCTGGTGCCCACAGTGACAGGAAATCCAGCTGCACTGTACAAAAACCCTGACACACTTTTGTTTAAGTATCTTGAAGGAAGTTCTGACAAATATTTTGAGAAGTTTAAATACCCTCTTTAAGGATGTTCTCTCGTGTTTATAAAAATAATATATTGTTGGTACATGCATTAATTCTTTATTAAATTATCTACACGGGTCATTTCTGTGCATTCAGGTTCACCCTGAATGAGATATCAGTCCTTTGCAGAACTCCATGCACAAACCCTTTCACACACTCATTCACACTTCAATTTATCCCAGCAAATTTCCTATAGTCATGTTTTTTAGAAACACGCACAGACACGGGGTGAAAACACAGAACTGTACACAAACTTACAATAACTTCAGCACACACACCTCCGTTAACCTGCTGAAGTGCACCTGATCCTCAAATCCCTCTTTCTCATGAAAACATCCCTGAGAGCTGCCTATCATTTAATGCAGACTGAGAAGCTAGAATTGTGTTCAGGGCTGAAGTGTGATTTCTTTTTACTTTCAATGTCACACTTTCATCAAGTTGTTATATTTGTGGTGAGTTGGAGGAATTATTATCAATATTAGACTGTGGTCTAAAGCTGCTACTAGTAGATGGATTTCTGGCTTAAAATTGCTTCTGGGTTTGAATACGTGAGCAATGTGTGTATAACCTGCATGTGGGTGTAAATACTCATTAATGTGTAAAGGTTTTTCTCCTTAGTGAACACAAGATGGCGCAGTCACTTATCTTATTGTGGAACAGAGCTCCACACAACCCTGCTTACATTATCTGATGATGAACCCTCATTTGCACAATAAAACCTCTGTGATATAAACTACAGCTGTTCTATCTATCTATCTATCTATCTATCTATCTATCTATCTATCTATCTATCTATCTATCTATCTATCTATCTATCTATCTATCTATCTTCTCTTCTCTTCTCTTCTCTTCTCTTCTCTTCTCTTCTCTTCTCTTCTCAAGTGGGGATGAGATCAATAATATAGAGACACCACTACATTACATAGTTAAAATATTTCTAACTGTGAGTTTATTAGTAGATTAAAATATTTTTTTACACAATTATATTAACTTACTGCATCTGTTCTGCACCAATCTGTCAGTAACACTGGTGACTCTGGATGCTGTGGGGTGGAGCTTCATGAACCTTTATCATGTTGGCAGATTATAATGCTGACATTTTCCCTGAGATAAGAGCATTCACCATGTTCACTGTTGTATTCATGTGTCTGTGGCTTTTACTGGGTGAGTTATGAATTTTTATTATTTTAAAAGTGTTCAATTAATGATTGATGAAGTGTGTGGTGCAGAATGTGGGTGTGACATATGGAGGTAATGCTTGCTTATGTTAATGTTAATATCCTTCTGTTCTCTTCTCTATGACAGGTGACTCCATGGCAGATTCAATAGAGTCACTTTTCTCTCCTAAAGTTGTAGATGAAGGTGATGATGTTACTCTGTCCTGCAAATACAAACCAACCACCTATTCTACAGGAAACTACCTGCACTGGTACAGACAACATCCAAAATCTAGTCCTAAATTCCTTCTTTATATTTCTCAAAGAGGAGATTTAAGTCCAGACAAACCCCCAGGAATGACTGCTAAAGTTGATGATGGTGATAATAAAAGAGTAGATCTGATCATCTCCTCTGCTGCTGTATCAGACTCTGCTCTATACTACTGTGCTCTGGTGCCCACAGTGACAGGAAATCCAGCTGCACTGTACAAAAACCCTGACACAGTTTTACTATATGGAAAGCAGCTCTGTCAGTCATGGTAAGTACATTACATGCATTTTATGGGGAAATTGAGCTTCTTTCTTTTCTAATTTGTAAAGAGTGATGTGAATGTGCCATTTAATCAGTCTGTATATTTCTTTTTTCACATGTACTATTACTATAAAGTTTAAAAGATTTGGTTGTCATTGTGCTTAGATCTTTCTTTAGATACTGAGATCATGATCAGTCACATGCTATACCTCAAAATTAGCCAAATGCTTTACTTTAAAAGTTTACTTTTAAAGAGAAGTTAAAGCAGTAGAACTGATTCAGCAGGTGAGTGAAGCCCATCATCTCTGCCTCACAGTTCTGCTGTCACACCATCGACATTCGTCATCTACTGCCTTAAAAATGAACAGTAAATAAACAAATATAATAAATCATTTTTAAAGAAACAAACGTATAAATCAGTCATTTGTTGATGGAGGGCAGGTTATAAGAGCTCTATCAAGTTGTTTGACAGCATGAATCCACCTTGCATTTAAAAAACAAACAAAAAAACACCAAGTGAGATTCCACCCCAGTGCACATACACATAGCCTTTAAATCACAGTCAAATACGTTTTGGTCTCCCTGGTTCAGGCATTAACAGCCAGCTAGAACACACACACACACACACACACACACACACACACACACAGCAAAATTTTGCCTTTCTTTTATAATGATCTGATTTCAACACAAGTTTGAGAAATAAGGGCCATATTTCATCTACTTTTCTAGAAACAAACAAAAATATACAATAAGAAAGAAGAAAAGCTCTGAAGCTGAAAACAACTCAGTGGCAAAAAAATCAACATAGTCTTCAAATAAACAGCATTCTATGTTCACAGTTTTCTTTTTTCTATAATCAGGTCAGATTCCTGACTCTAAAGCTAAACACCATCAACTGTACTCAGTCATGCTAATATGCTAATTGTGGTTTTGTGAAATTTATTTTCCTGATGAGAAATCCTTTTGCACTTTGTCACATAGCAGGATATGGGACTGTTCACTCTAAATCAGAGTGCATTGTGGGTACACAGTAATGAATGAATGTAGTAAACGAAGCTTAATACTCAGAATTCAGACACCACTACAAAATGGCTGACACCCTCTATAGTGCACTATGTAGGAGATAGGGAGCGGTTTCAGACACAGCATGTGTCACCTTCACAGCCAGCAGCACTCTGATGACCTGCACCTGTACTCAATCACAGGTCAAGTATTTGACTATTTTATCACCTTCACCTCACATTTTGTCTTTGTTGAGTCCAAACCTTTGTATTTTACAAAGTTTTATGAAAAAAAAAAAATCATAATTTGCCAATTTTATGTTTTTGAAATTTCCTAAACATTAATATTATGTTGTTCCTGATTGTTTTTCAACCTAAATATATTAATTCACTTGTGTCTGTTCCTGTAGCCTAAAAAGGACATTCTCACTCTCCAAGACAAGTGTATTCATATGAGGGAGAATCCAAATGAAATTCTCTGACCGTTATTTATGAATATGTTGTTAGAGGAAAAGAAAGGTAAGTATGTCTTTCTTGAACTGTTCTAAATAACCATTCAATAGGTGTTTAAATGTTTATATATTTTAATCTTTATTATTACTAGCAGCATGATCAGGTGAGGACAGGAAGGAATGTATGGAAAGCTTTTATTCTATTATTTATTTTTATTTATAAAAATAGAATTTGATTTTTATCAGGTGGAGGGCAAGATACTGTATTTTTATATATTTGCAATTATTTTTTTTTTATTGTGCTATTAGGTGAAGCAAGATCATGGTAACTTACCACTGCATGGTCTATTTTACAACTTATAAAAGAAACTGCTCTGGCAAGCTGTTGCTATTTATTTGGCTATTGTCTTCCATAACATTATATTTTAAAACAATTAGTCAATTTATATTGTAATTTTGCACTGATGACTAATTCAACATTAACAGGCTGAACATTGGCCTTTCCTCATTGTTTTACCAATTCTATTCTTTTATAGTTTTATCTGCTACACGGTCAACACCACCTGCTAACTGCAGGGTTCTGCTGCAGACGTCAATATATGATGGTAAGTCACTAAATATCCATACAGAGTTCTTCTGATCTGTAAAGCTGAGAATTGTACCATATTTAGTAATAATGTTCGCTATCCACATCTTTCAGATCATTTTAACATCCTGGTGAAGAGCAATTGGTGCTGGGCAAAGTCCAGGAAGTTGGTGTAGGATCTCAGCCATATGGACAATAGGGCAATTCTTAATGTTGTAATCAGGGAACTGCTCCTGCTCCCTGAAAGCCAGCAAAAAGTATGAAGTAGAGCAGCTTCTCACAGGCCATGTGGGGACTCAACCAGGAGAGTACTTAGAACTGAAGTATTCGTACTTTTGAACATGACTCATCTCAACATTTCTGTTTTATATAAACAGCATATTGTATTTTACTTCTACCACAGCATGTTTTGTATAAATCTACATTTTAAACCACATAGTTCATCTTTTCTTTTACCACCATACACTAAATATTTTACTGTTTTTATGAGAGAAGCCATAACATTTAATTAAGCATGTTCTTTTTTTTTTTTTTTTTGCTTTTTTTGTTGTTGTTAGTTTTGCCTGCAGTTAGAAGACTTATGTCCTTTTCCCCCCCAAGAGCTTATGTGTCTCTTGCAGACACCAGCAGGTCCCCCACAGTCAGAGGATGGTCATGGCTCCATGTGTGTACACAAGTAAGAATCTTTTTGGGAATTGTTAATTATTTAATTATATTGCTTTTCCAGAAACACCCTTGAACATTAACTACCAATGGAACTCCCTTCCAAACGTCTGAATTCTAAGCAGCATGTTTCAGAGACTGAGAAGCTACATGCTGCTAAATCTGCCAACATGTCATCAGTCCTTATCCTCCTTTATATTTTATTCCTTTATATTCTCCTACCTGGAATGTCTGTTATTTCAGGTGACTTGGAGGGGATCCACGCCTGTTTCACTCAGACAGCACTTTTATTTTATTATTCACCTTGTAAGAATGCTATCAGTGTACATTTACATGCTATGTTGGTATTTGATATTAGCATTACTGGTGATTAGTGATAGTACTATAGTTTATTTGATCCTGTTATCAGGATACTCGCATTTAGATTTTTGTTTTTTTTGCTTTTTTGTTGTTGTTAGTCTTGCCTGCAGTTAGGAGACTTGTGTCCTTTTCCCCAAGAGCTCATGTGATATCATGTGATATGGCAGCAGCCATATCACCCTGTAGCCCAAGACAGCTTGCCCACTGAAGCTAAGCAGGGTTGAGCCTGGCAAGTACTTGGATGGGAGACCACCTGGGAAAAACCAGGTTGCTGCTGGTAGAGGTGTTAGTGAGACCAGCAGGGGGTGCTCACCCTGTGGTCTGTGTGGGTCCTAACACCCCAGTATAGTGACGGGGACACTATACTGTGTAAAAAAAAAAAAAAAGCACCGTCCTTCGGATGAGACGTTAAACCAAGGTCCTGACTCTCTGTGGTCATTAAAAAATCCCAGGATGTCTTTCGAAAACGAGTAGGGGTGTGCCCCGGCATCCTGGCCAAAAACTTGCCCGCTGGCCTACTTAATCATCCCCTCATATTAATTGGCTATATCACTCTCCTCTCCACTAATATGCTGGTGTGTGGTGGGCGTTCTGGCGCAATATGGCTGCCGTCGCATCATCCAGGTGGATGCTGCACATTGGTGGTGGTTGAGGAGAATCCCCCCCTTTCATATGTAAAGCGCTTTGAGTGCTGCAGAAAAGCGCTATATAAATGTAACATATTATTATTATTATTATTATGTGTCTTGCAGACACCAGCAGGTCCCCCACAGTCAGAGGATGGTCATGGCTCCATGTGTGTACACAAAAGTAAGAACTTCTTTGGGAATTGTTAGATACTTAATTATATTGCTTTTCCAGAAACCCCCCTGAATATTTACTACCAATGGAACTCCCCTCCAAACTCCAAGATGCTCACCAGTCTGAATTCTAAGAAGCATGTTCCACAGAGACTGAGAAGCTACATGCTGCTAGATCTGCCAACAGGTCATCAATCCTTATCCTCCTTTTATATTTTATTCCTTTATATTCTCCTACCTGGAATGTGTTATCAGGTGACTTGGAGGGGATCCACATCTGTTTCACTCACTTTCCATTGACAGCACTTTTATTTTATTATTCACCTTGTAAGAATGCTATCATTTACATGCTATGTTGGTAGTTGATATTAGTATTACTGATGGTGATAAGTGAAGGTATATAGTTTATTTGATCCTGTTATCAGCATGCTCACACTTAGATTTTTTTTTTTTTTCCAGCAACCTGTTGCAAAGAGTAGAAACGTGTCCAGTGCTTCTGTCTCTCTCTCCACTTTGGATCTGCCCAATTCATCCTGCTTGCCTTCCTCTAGATGGAGTCTCTTCAATTGGGTTGTAAAGCTGAATATATTTCCACATGACCAGCCTAAAGATCCATGAAGTTACTGAGGAAATCAAGAACTGCAGATGGATTTGGACTGTAATTCATGTCAACATTCTACTACCACAGGCTGCATTTAATTGCCCATCACTGCACAACTTAATGATGAAAGTGTAATGAATGGACATTTGATGCCACCCAAATGAGGATCGGTTCCCTTATCAATCTGGTTCCTTTGAAATATCATATCCTCATACCATCTCAAGAAGTTTTTCTTTGCTACTGTCACCACTTGCTCACTCATTAGGGATAAACATAACAAACCAACGTTTACATTTTAACTTTATAACCGCTTTCTCTCTGTAAACCTGCTTTGGGACAATGTCCATTGTTAACACACACGTGTGGGGGATGTCGAAAGCAGTGCTCAAGAAAGTGGAAGCGTGGCAAGCGGGCGGGTGTCCATGCTATGCTAAAGACTAATCCTAGCCGGCCTGCTCTCCCATCCTTTCTACTTTCAAATGTTGTTTTTTTTTAACCAACTGTCTGTCTATCTCTCACAGAACAACCTCCATGATCCGAACCAGTCTGGGTTCAAAGCGGCTCATTCCACAGAGACGGCCCTTTTGGCTGTTTCTGAGAAACTACATGCTGCTCGGTCAGCCAAGCTGTCATCTGTACTTATCTTTCTGGACCTTTCAGCAGCATTTGATAGTCAACCGCAAGACACTTTCGTCAACCCTCAAGAGCCTTGGTATCTGCGGAACAGCATGGGAATGGTTTGCTTCCTACCTGGAAGGTCGCTCATACCAGGTAACATGGAGATCCACATCTGCCCCATGCAGACTCACCACTGGTGTCCCACAAGGCTCGGTACTTGGTCCCCTCCTTTTCTCCCTCTATACCCACTCCATTGGTGAAGTCATATCCTCACATGGGTTTTCTTATCACTGCTATGCAGATGACTCAACTCATCTTTTCTTTCCTTCCATCAGATACCACAGCTTCTGCTCGGATCTCAGCATGCTTGTCAGACATATCTTTATGGATGAGTGCTCACCAACTTAAACTCAACCCCAGCAAAACAGAACTGATGGTCATCCCAGGTGATTCATCCCCAGGTCAAGATCTCCAAATAACACTTCATGACTCTCTGCTCTCCCCTTCAGCCACTGCTCGTAACCTTGGGGTAACTATGGACAATGAGTCTTTTTTCCCCACATGTCGCTAATGTTGCTCGTTCTTGTCGATTTCATTCGACCTGAACACCTCCCTCTGCAACTGGATCCTGGAGTTCCTGACTGGGAGACCTCAGTCAGTCCGGATTGGGAACAGCATTTCCAGCACCACCACTGAGCACTGGGGCCCCTCAGGGGGGTGTGATCAGCCCATTGCTGTTCACTTTGCTGACTCTCACGACTGTGTAGCAATGCACAGCTCGAACCACACGTCAAGTTTGCCGATGACACGACCATGGTGGGTCTCATCAGCAAGAACGACGAGTCCGCATACAAAGAGGAGGTGCACCAGTTAACAGCCTGGTGTGGAGCCAACAACCTGTCTCTGAACTTTGACAAAACCAAAGAGATGGTTGTGGACTTCAGAAGAGCACAGAGTGGTCATTCTCCACTGATCATCAATGGATCCTCAGTGGAGATCAGCAAGGGCACCAAATTCCTTGGTGTTCATTTGGGGGATAACCACCTGCTCACTCAACACCAGCTCTATCCCCAAGAAAGCCCAGCAGCGTCTCTACTTCCTGATAAGGCTGAGGAAAGCTCATCTCCCCCATCCTGACAATGTTCTACAGCCTGACCATTGAGAGCATCCTAAACAGCTGCATCACTGCCTGATTTGGGAACTGCACTGTCTTGGATTGCAAGTCCCTACAGAGGATAGTGAGCACAGCTGAGATCAGTCTCTCTTCCTGTCCATTATGGACATTTACACTACACGCTGCATCCGCAAAGCCAACAGAATTGTGGACTACCCCACGCACCCTCGCGCACACTTCCCCTCCTACCATCAGGAAAGCTGAACTGCTGGATGTCAGAGTGGTGCTCCAAAAACAATGTGGGCTTCATAAATATTTGGAGCAATTTTGAGGGCAAGGCTGGCCTGTTAGGGCGGGACAGTATCCATCCCACTCTGGAAGGTGCTGCTCTAATTTCTTGTAGTATAGGTCATATTTCTCCATCCTCATACACAATAACAAGCATAATCCTAGATTTTTATTCAGCACAGTAGCAAAATTAACAGGAAATATAAGCACTGCACTAACATGCACACCATCATTAGGTAGTTTTGATTTCATGAACGTTTTTAATAATAAAGTTAAACATCAGGCAAGAAATCCAGACGATTAATATAATCCAAATTATTTTACAAGTAACCCTGTAGACAGCAGTGTAATTATAACAGACCGTCAATTACAAAGCTTTACTGCTATTCATGAGTGACTTAATTTCTTCAATTTCCTCATCAAAATCATCAACCTGCATTCTCGATCCCTTGCCTACAAGTTTCCTCAAACAGATAATTCCAGAGGTAATTGAACCTGTTTTAAAAATAATAAACTCTTCCATTAGCACAGGCTATGTACCTAAATTCTTTAAACTGGCAGTTATCAAACCCCTAATTAAGAAACCTTACCTTGACCCATGTCAGCTGTCCAACTACAGACCAATATCAAATCTCCCCTTTATATCCAAAATTTTTGGACAGGTTGTAGCACAGCAGTTATGCTCACATCTACTTAGAAATAAATTTTTTTAAATGTATGTCATGATTTAGGCCTCATCATAGCACAGAGACAGTGTTAGTTATGGTGGTAAATGACCTGCTATTGGCCTCTGATCAGGGTTTTGTCTCTTAATGCAGCTTTTAACACCAATGATCGTTCAAGTCTAGCAAGCAGTATAGTATGTTAGAATAAAGGGAACAGCTCTCTCTTGGCTCAGGTCTTATTTGACTGATTGCTATCAGTTTGTTAATGTAAATGGTGTTCTCCACGCTCACTGAAGTAAAGTTTGGTGTTCTGCAAGGATCTGTCTTAGGCCCACTGCTTTTCTCTTTATATATATGCTGCCTCTGGGTGAAATTATACATTAACATGGTATTCGCTTTCATTGCTATGCTGATGATACACAATTGTATATTTCAGCAAAGCAAGATGAGAAAGATAAGCTTAACAATGTTGAGGAGTGTGTAAAGGACATTAGACAGTGGATGCTTGATAACTTTCGTCTGCTCAACTCAGATTAGACGGAAGTACTTTTACTAGGACGACATGCAGCTAGAAGCAAACTTTCTGATTACGTAGCATCTCTGGATGGTGTTTGTTTCAGCATGTGCAGTCAAAGACCTTGGTGTTATTATTGACCCTAGTCTTTCCTTTGAGGCTCACGTGAATAATCTTTCCAGGATCACCTTCTTTCACCTTAGAAATATTGCTAAAATTAGAATTGTCATTACAGGATGTTCATGCTTTTGTTACATCTGGATTAGACTACTGTAAGGCTTTACTGTCTGGGTGTTTGAGTAAGTGCATGAATAAGCTTTAGTTCAGAATGCAGCAGCAAGAGTCCTCGCTAGATCTAGAAAATACGACCACATCACCCCTGTTTTAACTAGTCTACACTGGCTCCCAATCAAATTTCGCATTGATTTATAAAATACTAACGTATAAACCACTTAATGGTCTCGCACCACAGTATCTGAGTGAACCTTTTTACCAATATGATCCCCATGCCTTCTTAGATCAAAAGGTGCAGGCTATTTGTCGGTACCTCAAATAATGAAGACTAGAGGAGGGGGCAGATCTTTCTCTTATAAAACCCTACAGTTATGGAACAGCCTTCCAATCATTGTTCGGGACTCAAGTCGAGGTTGGAAAATATATTTATTTAGTCAAGCCTTTTATTAGTAGATATTGTTTTCTTAGGTAAAGGTGCAGATCTTGAGGAATCATGGATATAGTGTTTGGTGAACTGGGATATTTGTATGCTGTCATCCCCTCACATTCACACGTTTACTCTGGTTTGTTGACTGTGGTGTGGTGGGTCGTCTCTTATCCCAGAGATCCCTCATGTCTGTGTTACCTTCTGGTTCTCCCTTTCAGCTCTGGTGCCATAGCGAGTCTTTCCGGAGTCCAAACTGCACAGTGATGTTAACTTTCATACAACAATAAGAACACTTAATAATCCATATCCTTCTCTCTCTCTCTCTCTCTCTCTCTCTCTCTCTCTCTCTCTCTCTCGGTCAAGTTAAACATGCTCCTGAGGCTCCAGTGACCACTGTTCCTGCCCTTCTCCTCCGTGGATCTTCCCACTTCATCCAGGCCTGCCTCTGGATAGTGTTCTCTTCGACTGGAGGCCATTCTGTGCAGCTTGGGACGGTTTCTCATCAATGCCTTGGGTGGTTCCATGAAATTCGGAGTAAGAACGGGCGCTTTGAGGATAGATTGGACTGTAGTTAATGTAAACAGACTGCTACATTGACTCAGGACTACAATTCGCTTCTGATCACCATCACTGTACCCTGCAACATCGTATATCTGCTATAAATGGACATTAAGTGCAACCCAGATGAGGATGGGTTCCTTCTTGAGTCTGGTTCCTCTCAAGGTTTCTTCCTTATGCCATCTCGGGGAGTTTTTCCCTGCCACAGTTGCCACCTGCTTGCTCATCAGGGACTACCTTACTTATAAAGAATATTTACTTTTAATCACCACATTATCTATGTAAAGCTGCTTTGAGACAATGTTCATTGTTTAAAGCGCTTTACAAATAAAAATGAATTGAATTGATGTGTAAATGTTTGGATTTTCTTTATAATCTTTTTTAGACTGTGTGTATGCAGTGTACCCTGTATGATGGGTAAAGAGCAGATGATAAAAACAGTAACTTTGGTGTAAGATTTCTAAATCCTTGTTAGCTGAGGCAGAGTCCAGACTGCAATAATTAATCTTAGTATCACTCCCCCTTTCATACTACATGACTTTAACGTAAATATTTCTCTCCTTGGTGGACACAAGATGGCGCAGTCACTTTTATTGTGGGAAAAGTACTAGAACTCCACACAACCCTGCTCACATTCTGATGATGAATCCTCATTTTCACATTAAAACCTCTGTGATATAAACTACAGCTGTTCTTCTATCATACACACTGCACTAATAATATCCTCGCTCCTGCCCTGATTACTCTTAATAGCTAAACTCATTTATAGCGACATCATTCTGATAAAACTACACAACTGTCCACTTCACACTAAACTGTCATAAGAATAAATACTCATTAATACTCATAGCTCATACTTTTGTTAGTTTTGTTTTGATTAATCCGTTTTTCTTTTCTAAAATATAAAATAAAGTATATAGTAGTGAAATTGTTAGTGATTGTATGTGTTTGCTGTCAGTAACATTGGTGTTTGTCATGTGATGCTGTAGGGTGGAGCTTCATGAACCTTTATGATGTTAATATATTAGAGTACAGAAAGACCTCAGACTTTTTCATTTAGCTAAAACCATTCATCATGTTCACTCTTATAGTTATGTGTCTATGGCTTTCACTAGGTGAGTTACACACTGACTTTTGTCACATCAGAAACATTAATAGTGATTTATCAGTGTGTGTGTGAGTCAGACTTATATAGTTTTGTTTGATTATGTAAATGTAAACATTATGTTCTTTTCTCTATGACAGGGGACTCCATGGGAGATTCAATAGAACCACTTTTCACTCTTTTCATAAAGCTGTAGATGAAGGTGATAATGTTACTCTGTCCTGCAAATACAAACCAGCCTACTCTTCAGGAACCAACTACCTGCACTGGTACAGACAACATCCAAAATCTAAACCTGAGTTCCTTCTTTATATTAATGATGCAACTGGAGGAAAAAGTGACTCAAAACCACGCCTGGATGTTAAAGTTGATAAAAATAATAAAACAGTGGATCTGATCATCTCCTCTGCTGCTGTATCAGACTCTGATCTATACTACTGTGCTCTGGCACCCACAGTGACAGGAAATCCAGCTGCACTGTACAAAACCTTCACATTGTTATTTTTTATTTAAGACTGCCAACAGGGGGAGACAGTGGCTTAGTGTTTGGCATGTTTGCTTTGCACCTTTGAGATTGTGGATTGTGGATCACCTCAGATTTTGGGTGCTGAAATTGGTTTCATGCTTCACAGTTTTCCTTCTCCAGACCAAAGACATGCCCTGTTGGCTAATTGTCATGTAAAATAATCTGTAGTTTTGAATGGGTGATTGTGCACTACAATGTGCTCTACAAAGTAATTTATTGTATTTTTAAACAAGTGACAAAAATGTTCTTCAAAAGTGTTCAATGTGAGTTTGAGGAAAAAAATATGAATAATTTCTTAATAATGTGTTGGTTTAAAAGATTCTGTTCAATTACGTTTTATTTACTTAGCGTATTTAACAATAAACATTTTCCAATGTACCTTTATAGTTTAATAAATAAATAAATTTATTTTAAATTATAGATTATTAGTTTATCTAATGAACGACCTAGTGGCTCAAGAAACCTTAAGAGGAACCCATCTTTCTCTGGGTGACAAAGAATATCAATTCAAGTCAAGTCAAGTTTATTTCTATAGCGCTTTTCACAACAGACATTGTCTCAAAGCAGCTTTACAGAAATCAACAGTCAAGGTGAATGGTGTGCATTTATCCCTAATGAGCAAGTAATGGCGACTGTGGCAAGTAAAACTCCTTAGATTTTATGAGGAAGAAACCTTGAGAGGAACCAGACTCAAAAGAGGAACCCATCCTCATTTGGGTGACATCAAGAGTTTGATCATAAATCTTTCAACAATACAGAACACTGGAGAGTGAGAACTAACATGAGTACTGGAGTATAAGATTATAAGTAAATGTTCTTTCTACAGTCTTTGGTATAAAAGTAGGAGCTACTGAGCTTAACATTTGTGATCATCACAGATCCAGCATCAGCTTCTCCATGCCAGAGCCTTTAAACACTCCAGGAGGTCCAATGTCAAAACTCCACACATGTAGTGGGATCCAGTTGGCACTGGTACGTCTCAAGATGGTTCGGGATGTTTGCGAGTTCGGCATCTACTTCTTCAAAGGTCCGTAATCATCATGAGGTGGGACGTGACTGGAGCTGGAGGAACCTCAGGGTGTCTCGGGATGGGGAGAGAAAGCGAAGCAGTGGAGAGGAATTAGCGTAGCTGCTATTCATGATATTAACAGCACAAGTTGATAATGTGCATGTGATCAGATGTTCTGGAGCACAAGGTTATGATATGTGATGTGTGTTATCTGTAGGTATTGCTAAAAAGATATGTTTTTAATCTGCACTTAAACTGGGTGAGTGTGTCTGAGCCCCGAACACTGTCAGGAAGACTATTCCAGAGTTTAGGAGCTAAATGTGAAAATGCTCTACCACCTTTAGTGGACTTTGCTATTTTAGGAACTACTAGAAGTCCAGAGTTTTGAGATCTCAAGGAGCATGACAGATTGTAGCGTGTTAAAAGACTAGATAGGTACGTGGGAGCCGAACCATTTAGTGCTTTATAAGTAAGAACTAATAGTTTGTAGTCTATTCGTAGCCAGTGCAGGGATGAAAAGATTGGGGTTATATGATCATATTTTCTTGATCTAGTAAGAACTCTGGCTGCTGCATTCTGAACTAACTGAAGCTTGTTTATTAATGACGCAGGACATCCACCTAGTAATGCATTACAGTCGTCTATTCTGGAGGTCATGAACGCATGGACGAGCTTCTCTGCATCGGATATAGATAACATTTTTCTTAACTTAGAAATATTTCTAAGGTGAAATAAGGCTGTTTTTGTAACTTGGTTGATATGATATTTGAAAGACAAGTTGCTGTCTAAAATAACTCCCCTTACAGTATCATCAGAAAATTCAGTACACATCATAACTCTGTATGATCTACATTTCATATTTACTTTATTTGATTAAAAAATAAATAAAAAATCCTTCATATTTGTAATTCCACATGAAATGAGGGCAGAATTCACACGACAGCAGACTGAGAGATTGATGACAGTATTGTCATGACTACACCTCAGTAAAAGTGGGCGGAGCTCGATGTGGTGAGATACAGTTTAGACAGTTTCACAGAGATACTGACATTTATATCTACTGCAAGACACAATTATCATGTTCCTCTTCTTTCTTTTCATAGTTGTTCAAATCACTGGTAAGTCTTTTATATTCTACACAAACTTTATGTGGATGCTGGAGATTTGTACTGAAACATAAACATGATGATTCAGTTGGTCCTTAAGAAATAACATTAGAAATATTTGTTATTGTAATGTGTTTACAGCAGGAGCTGTTGGCAGCAGCATTACACCAGAACAAACCATCATATCTTCACCTGAAGGCAGTACCACCACACTGACCTGCACATATGATGACTCAGCTGATTATCTCCACTGGTATCAACAAAAACCTCAATCAAGACCTGAGTTTCTGCTGATGATTCAAATATCCTCAGATTATGTCATTAAAGCTGAACAACTTGACCCAAGAATATCCATCAGACTTCGTAAAAAGAAAAGAAAGTAGATCTGAGATCTTTCCTGCTGCAGTATCAGACTCTGCACTGTACTACTGCGCCATGGAGCCCACAGTGACACAAAACTCAAACCCACTGTACAAAAAGCCTTTTTTCTCTCCCAGTAGGGGGAGCTGTTCACCTGTTTCACTTAAATACACTTCTCTGTCTCAGGAGTTTGATGTTTATTTGATATGGTTGGATATCAACAATCATCATCTTACATGCTAATAATGTGAATTGTTCAAACAATTATGCAAGAAATTTCCCTACAATTGATAATCCTATAAATGAATTTATGAATTCAAATTTACTATCAACTATTTATTTATATCTTTAAAGCTGCTTTGGGAAGTTTCAATACCAAACATTTATATTTCTGCGAAGGCCTCTAACTTCCAAATACAGGTGAAGTCAGATGCAGTGTGTTGATTATGATTTTACACTGATACTGTAAAGTGATGATCTGGATGAAGTTATACTACAACAGCAGCACTTCCTGGGTGTGGTCTTCTAGAGACGTGTTCCTCATGTGTAAAGTTCAGCACATACAGCACTATTATACAGAATCCTCACAGAGCTGTGTTCAGAAATGACTCAACTCTACACCTTACTGTACATAGTGAGATACACAACACTGATTCTCACTGTAGTTACAGGTAATTACTAGATGTACTCATTAATATTTGTTAAGGAATTAAAATATATATTTCTTTAGACAATGTTTTAGTTTTAGTTTAGTGTGTTTACAGAATTACTTCATAAATGTATTTATTCATTTTGTTTTTTACAGCAGGCAGTTTTGCAGATAAAATCTTGCCGACTGATGCCAACATTGTTGGGAAGGAAACAGAAACTGTTACTCTGAAATGTTTATATGAGTCAAGTGTTGAATACATTCGACTTTACTGGTACAAACAATATCCTAACAGCACAATACAGTTTTTACTGCTTAAAGGTGCAAGGTGGGCATATGAAGAGTACAATCCCACTGACACTCGATTAGAGTCCAAAACTACCAGATACTCTACTGAACTTACTATCAGAGGTCTAAAGCTCTCAGATTCTGCTCTCTATCACTGCGCTCTTAGAGACGTAGCACAGTAATACAGAGTCAGTGAAAGACTGTACAAAAACCTAACAATGGTTTATATAAAGTGAATAAAACCACAGATTAAAGATAATCCTTTTACCAGTGTATCAGTCAACCACAGACAAATACAAATATAGTGGTAGCATGCAGCTGGAGGAAATTGAAAAAATAAATAAATAAATCACACAAAATTTTTCTTGAATAAAAAGTCTTGTTTTGACTTTAACAAAGCCATTATGTCAGCTGTTACTGGACTGTGTCATTTTTTATTGAAAATAAATCTCTCCTGTTCAGTTTTCTTTATGAAGCCTTATAATCATTATGTCTCAGTTAAACAATCAGTCACTAAAGTAATTTATTCATCATAAATACACAGACAAATGCATGTTACTTTGCTGGATGTCAGTTAATGCAGTGTCTTTTTGTCAGGATCATGGCCATGAAATTACTTTACCCATCATTCCATGAAATCACATGTCTCTGATCTCTCACACCTGTTCCTTCTCACCCTTAATTAACATGTACAGTATATTTAGGCTCAAATCACAGTTTGTCTCAGTATCTTTTATGTCCTTTAACCTCTTAGCCTTCAGCACAGATTTTGGGGCTCACAGCTTAAAAGCTCTACCTAACGTTATATGTTAACATTTCCTGATAAAAGTGGGCTTCATACACAATTTAGATATCTTTAAAAAGAAGACACTTTGTGCTTTACTGTCTATTATTGCTTTCTTTTTGTAAACAAAGTCCAGTTAGCACGAGCTTTAAACAGCTGTTTGTGTTGACCTGAGAGCTGCATCACTTCCTGGTTCGTCACTACACACGTGCTGCTTCAACCAGTTATAGTTTATAAAGAATAATAAAACTAAGATTCACACACGTGGAGAATAAAATCCTCCCATATATTGTTAGAATCCTGCACTTATTGGCTACATTGTCCATGAGTCATTTAGTTTTCATAATGCTACTGGCTGGAAATAAAAGGTTTGAAATGAGAGGCGGCGCATAAAAAAAATGATGACACCTGCAGAGAGAGAGGAGACTCAACCAAAGATTTATACTATTTTACTTTATTTGTATTTATTTTAGATTTTTTTGTGGTTTCAAGCGTTTTGTAACACTATATTCTACCGGACATATTTGTTTTTTTACCAGCAAGATGTCATTTTTTATGTGAAAGTTATTCGGAAATATATACAGTTGTGTTCAAAATTATTCAACCCCCAATGCTGTAAATGGTTTTAGGGAATTTAGTGTAAATTTGTAATTGTATTCAGAATGAAATCCTACAAGGACTTCTTAAAGAACCATATGCAACTAAAATGACATCAATTAGTTTTGTAATACAGTAGTAAATGTTTCTTTGTGAATTCTTCATTGACATAATTATTCAACCCTTAAAGACTACCACTCTGAAGAACAGAGGTTCAATTAAGTGTTTTCAATCAGATATTGAAAACACCTGTGGATATCAGGAGCAGCAATAAAGCCTAATAAGCACCAATTAGGCAGCTTTAAAATGACTGTGATACTCAGCTCCTTCTAGACATTTACTGGTGTGGTTACAAACATGGTGAGGTCAAGAGAATGGTCCAGGAAGACAAGAGAACAGGTGATTACTCTTCACAGGAAGGGCAATGGCTATAAGAAGATTGCAAAGATGTTAAACATACCAAGAGACACCATAGGAAGCATCATTCGCAAATTCAAGGCAAAGGGCACTGTTGAAACGCTACCTGGTCGTGGCAGAAAGAAGATGCTGACTTCGACTGCTGTGCGCTACCTGAAGCGTAGAGTGGAGAAAAGTCCCCGTGTGACTGCTGAGGAACTGAGAAAAGATTTGTCAGATGTGGGTACTGAAGTTTCTGCTCAGACAATACGGCGCACCCTGCGTAATGAAGGCCTCCATGCCAGAACTCCCAGGCGCACCCCTTGCTGTCCCCAAAGAATAAGAAGAGTCGACTGCAGTATGCCAAAAGTCATGTGGACAAACCACAGAAGTTTTGGGATAGTGTTCTGTGGACTGATGAAACAAAATTAGAACTGTTTGGGCCCATGGATCAACGCTATGTTTGGAGGAGGAAGAACAAGGCCTATGAAGAAAAGAACACCTTGCCTACTGTGAAGCATGACGGGGGGTCAATCATGCTATGGGGCTGTTTTGCTTCTGCAGGTTCAGCGTGTGCAAGGTACCATGAGTTCTCTTCAGTACCAGGAGATATTGATGACAATGTGATGCAGTCCGTCACAAACCTGAGGCTTGGAAGACATTGGACCTTTCAACAGGACAATGATCCCAATCATACCTCCAAGTCCACTAGAGCATGGTTGCAGATTAAAGGCTGGAACATTTTGAAGTGGCCATCGCAGTCACCAGACTTAAAACAACGATTGAGAACCTCTGGTGGGACTTAAAGAAAGCAGTTGCAGTGCGCAAGCCTAAGAATGTGACTGAACTGGAGGCTTTTGCCCATGATGAATGGGCGAAGATACTCAGAGATCGCTGCAAGACACTTGTGTCAAGCTATGCTTCACGTTTAAAAGCTGTTATAACTGTAAAAGGATGTTGTACTAAGTACTAAGATTGAATGTCACTTGGGGGTTGAATAAAACTGATAATGATGTGAGCTCAGAAAAGACATTTGTGGTTATTTCATTATAAATGTTATGTTATATTTGTTTGACCTACACGTGCCTCTTTGATTTAATTGTAAGCAGGATGACTGAATGATCATAATCAATGTCAAACCGACCAAAACAATCAATTTCAGTGGGGGTTGAATAATTTTGAACACAACTGTACAAACACCAGCCAAGTTCTGTGACGTAAACAAAGGAATAAACATCTAAATTACAACACGATTGTTTGTTTGGAGCAGAAATGCTTTACGGCATGTTGTTCACTGGACCCATATCTTTCCTTATAAACCGGGATTAGCAGCTATGGATGTGTTTGTGACTCATTATTACAATAATAAGTAATAACAATAGTAAGTAGTGCATTTTTTTATGCATGTTGTTGTTGTGTACTGCTTACACACATTCAGCAAATACATTCCTTATACGTTTTCCATTGAAAAACACTGATCTGAAATCGCTGCTTGAGACTTAGAGCTTTATAATGATGTATAGTTAGTCATGGTAACTCTTCTCCCTAATTATTTAATCTATTGCTAAACACCTGAGAATAATGGGCTATTGGTTGCGCTCACACAACCCAAAAGCCTAAGAGGTTTTAAACAAGTGACAAAAATTGGCTTCTTATCAAGTGTAGTGTTCAATATGAGTAAAAAAAAAAAAAGATATAAATAATTTCTCAAAAGTGTGTTGGTTTAAAATATTCTGTTCAATTACATTTTACTTGTATAACAGATTTAACAATAAACATTTCCCAAAGTACCTTTACAGAAATAAATAGATTACAGAAATGTATTTTTAAATGTATAGATTATTAGTTTATCCCTAATGAATGAGCCAGTGTTTCAAGAAACCTTAAGTGAAACCCATCCTCATCTGTGTGACAACGAATATCCATTCATTATAGTTCCAGCTTTCTTGAGGTTTTCAACTGTTCACTGGTGGAGAGTTGATTCAGCTCATTTAACTGTTCATGAGAAATGCAACCCAAAATCACTGTAGCAGACTGTTTATATTAATTACAGTCCAAATCCATCTTCATGGTTACTGAGTTTAATCCTCAGTTCTTGAGTGTAAACAACCCTAAAATAAAGATCAGTTATAACCATGGCATTTATGAGTCTATAGTGCTGCATTTTCACAGAAAACAAATCATATCACACTGTGCTGATATCATATGAACCATGAATAGAATTGTCATGACTACACCTCAGTAAAAGTGGGCGGAGCTCGATGTGGTGAGACACAGTTTAGACAGTTTCACAGAGATACTGACATTTATATCTACTGCAAGACACAACCATCATGTTCCTCTTCTTTCTTTTCATAGTTGTTCAAATCATTGGTAAGTCTTTTATATTCTACACAAACTTTATGTGGATGCTGGAGATTTGTACTGAAACATAAACATGATGATTCAGTTGGTAAATAATTTATTACAATGAAATTAGAAATATTTGTTGTTGTAATGTGTTTACAGCAGGAGCTGTTGGCAGCAGCATTACACCAGAACAAACCATCATATCTTCACCTGAAGGCAGTAACACCACACTGACCTGCACATATGATGACTCAGCTTTTTATCTCCACTGGTATCGACAGAAACCTCAATCAGGACCAGAGTTTCTTATGCGTATTATTAAATCCACAGAAAGTGTCACTAGAGCTGAACAACTTGATCCAGAATTTCCATCAGACTTCATAAAGACAAGAAGAAAGTAGATCTGGAGATCTTTCCTGCTGCAGTATCAGACTCTGCACTGTACTACTGCGCCATGGAGCCCACAGTGACACAAAACTCATACACACTGTACAAAAAGTGAAGTTTGATTTATTTTCCCCATCAGAAGGGGGAGCTGTTCACCTGTTTCATTTAAATACAGGTTACTTTCTTAGTTCAAAACTTTTATGTTTAATTGCTCAAAATATCAACAATTATCTTCTTACCTGTGTTGGGTGATGGTATTGTTTGACAAAACAATTAAGAAACCAACAGAAAATGAATCTTTAATTAGAAAGAATAGTTTCTGCTGAGGTTTAAGTTGAAAATATGATCCTGATAAAGGATGTCATATTTAAAATAACACTTGATCCTGCACACTGGTGTTAGTAAGTCAGGTTCTTAGGCAGCAATCTGTTCCTTCTGTTTATTGTTCCTCAGTGCTCTTGCTGCTATGTGGAGTCAAAATACAGAACTGACAGCACAAGATGGTAATGGAATACTTTTAATGTCTTCAAAGTAAAATGTTACTCAGATTTACATTTCAAACACTCTATGAAGGACTATATGAACCTTCCACCACTTTCCTAAAATATCATGAATGTGATCTTTGAAAAAGTCAAGCTTAATTATTTTATGATTTAAAAATTCTATAACAATAATTAAAGACACAATCAGTCATGATAAGTGATTAGAATAGTTGTGTATTGTATTCGGAGATTCAGTTCACTGTCACTGATACTGTGAAGTGATGATCTGTACAGTGTTACACTACAACAGCAGCACTTCCTGGGTGTGGTCTTCTAGAGACGTGTTCCCTCATGTGTAAAGTTCAGCACATACAACACTATTATACAGAATCCTCACAGAGCTGTGTTCAGAAATGACTCAACTCTACAACTTACTGTACATAGTGAGATACACACCACTGATTCTCACTGTAGTTACAGGTACTTCATATTCATCAGTAAATAATATTGTTATTTTAATTAATACCCATGTTTTAAGCATAAATGTGTTTATAACTTTTTTAAACAGGCAGTTTAGCAGATAAAATTGGGCCGACAGGTGAAGATGCCAACATTACTGTGAAGGAAACAGACACTGTTACTCTGAAATGTTCATATGAGTCAAAGAGCAGTAGCATTTGGCTTTACTGGTACATACAATATCCTAACAGTACACCAGAGTTTTTACTTGTTAAAGGTGCCAGGTCATATAGTTCTCATGGTCGCAAATCTACTGACACTCGATTACAGGCAAAAGCAACTTCAGACTCTACTGAACTTTCTATTAGTGTCAGCCAGCCGCTTGAACATTTCCGTGGTCACGACGTTCCACCGGCTGCCTGCGCTCGCTGCCAGATTGTCTTGTTCGCCCGCGCTTTTGTTACCTTTCTGCCTTTATTTTTCCAGTGGATTGTTTACTGTTTTCAGATATCCTGTTTTTTTCGGATTTTGCCTGCCCTCGGTTTCCGGAGTTTTGATTCCCTTGCTCTGTTCTCCGGCTCTCTCCTCTGTCTGTTTTCGGACTTGCTTCTGTTTTCGGACACGCCCCCTGCTTCGCTCTCCCGGTACCACGGACTTTCACATTAACCCAGTGAGTGCCGCTACGGTGTGTTCATAAGTATTCGGACGTTTCTGCTTTTCTCAGTTTAAACCCAGCGTGTGCTCCCTCTACATGATCAAAAGTATTCGGACATTATTGGTTTTCTTTTTTTCCCCCCCCTTTATTAACCCTGTGTGTGCTTCTGTTGTTTGCTCTTAAGTTTTGGACATGTTGCTTCCCTCCCTGTTCTATCCTCCTCATCTTTTTCTTCCACTTTAACCCTGTGCGTGCCACGACTGTGTTTTTGTGCTATTGTTCAGACATGAAATATTTTCTGCCTGTGCAAACCCTTCTCTCTCGACTCATATCATCTGGAGCATCCTGCATTTGGGTCCTATCATCCACTCACCTAGCCCCGCACCCGAGTTCCTGACAGAACAATCTGGCCAGCTATGGATCCCACGGATGCTACCGATCTTCAGGCCACCCTTAATGCTCTGTCCACCCATGAGCAACGGCTCCAGGATATTACTTCGGGTCTTCAGCAGCTTATTCAGCGTCTCGACACCTTTCCAGGGGCAGCCGCACCCAACCCACCACCAGTCGCCGTTCCTCAGCCGTCCGCTCTGCCGTTGCCTCCGCAGGTCCAGACCACACCTGGCGCTTTTGCTCCTAAGGAACCACACCTCGCTCGCTTCTCGGGGAACCCGAACTTTGTCGGTCCTTCCTGGCACAGTGTAGTCTGATTTTTAGTCTCCAACCATCCTCTTTTTCCACTGAACAGGCCAAGGTGGCTTATGTTATCACCTTGCTCTCCGGACGAGCTTTGCGGTGGGATACCGCCAAATGGGAAAATCAGTCCTTGCATTGCTCTACCTTCACTGCCTTCTCTGAGGAACTACAAGGTTTTTGGTTCAGCCACCGCCAGGATGCCGCACGATCACTGTTTTCTTCATCGCAGGGTGAGCGTTAGTGGCTGAGTATGCTGTGGATTTCCGCACGGATGCCACTGACAGTGGGTGGGATCGCACCGCTCTATATGACACCTTTTTTCAGGGTCTCTCAGCCCAGGTAAAGGACAAGCTAGCTGCCCGTGAGCTTCCCCCTTGTCTGGATGCCTTGATCGCCTGGCCATTCGGATTGACAGAAGAATACGTGAATGTCGCCTGAGCTTCACATCACCTACCACATGCCTCCGACTGCCACCATACCACCCTTCGGACTACTCCTGCCTCGGCGGCCTCATCCCCACCGCAGCCTATGGAAATCGCCCGTCGGCACCTGTCTCTATCAGAAAAGGAAAGACGCCGTTCCCAGGGGCTTTGTCTCTATTGTGATGAAGCCGGGCATATGGCTGTTTTGTGTCCAGCAAAAGGGCGGGCTCTTCGTTGACAGAGCTGCATCCTACAAGTCCCTTCCAAGCCCTTAGTCAAGATCTGCATCCGTTCCGGTGCTCAGGACTTTCGCTGGCGGCCTTTGTGGACTCTGGGCGGACGCAGAATCCATGGATCTAGACCTTGCTCGTCAGCTGAGCCTGGAGACGGAGCCATTACCGGAGACTCTTCAGGTCCGGGCCCTGGATGGGCACCCCCTAGACAAGGCCACTTACCGTACTAAGCCCCTTCTGGTCACCGTCGGAGAGCAACACCGGGAGTGGCTCACCTTCTTGGTCATTTCTTCTCCTCACGCCCCGGTCATGCTTGGTTTCCCCTGGCTCCGCAAGCACAACCCCCGCCTAGATTGGTCCAGCGGTAAGGTTCTCGATTGGGGAACCCATTGCCAATCTCACTGCCTCACTCCCCCAGGCCGGTCTCCTGCTCTCCGGAGACTACCCCTGACCTCAGTTCAGTTCCATCTGTCTATCATGACCTCAGTGCGGTGTTTAGCAAGACTCGAGCCTCTTCCTTGCCCCCGCATTGGCCCTACGATTGCACCATTGATCTCCTGCCGGGAACTATGCCACCCCGTGGCCGGCTTTACCATCTTTCAGCACCCGAGTAGGCGGCCATGACCCAATACATTCAGGACTTGCTGGCTGCTGGCATTATCCGCCCATCCTCAAGAGCCTCGGTCCCTGCATTGACTATCGGGGCCTAAATGCCATAACCGTCAAGAACCAGTACCCATTGCCCTTGATGTTTTCTGCGTTCGACTCTCTCCAGGGCTCAGTCATCTTCACCAAACTGGACCTCCGCAACGCCTACCACCTTGTCCGCATCCGGGAGGGGGATGAGTGGAAGACAGCCTTCAATACTTCATCAGGGCATTATGAATACCTTGTCATGCCATTTGGCCTTACCAATGCACCAGCTGTCTTCCAGGCGTTGGTGAATGACGTTCTTCGAGACATGCTTAACCACTACGTGTTCGTATACCTGGACGACATTCTCGTGTTCTCACGCTCTGAAGATGAACATGTCCAGCATGTGCATTTGGTACTCGGGCGGCTTCTCCAGAATGGATTATACGTCAAGGCGGGAAGATGCGATTTCCATGTGTCCAGCACCACCTTCCTTGGATTTGTCCTTTCTGCCGATTACGTCCAGATAGACCAAGCCAGGATTCAGGCGGTAAGGGACTGGCCCCAACCCACCACCCGTAAGCAGTTACAGAGGTTTTTGGGATTTGCCAATTTCTATCGGCGGTTAATCAGGGGCTATAGCTCTGTTGCGGCCCCCCTTCACTCACTCACCTCTATACGTCAGGCTTTTAACTGGAACCCGGAGGCTGAACGGGCGTTTACCAAACTGAAGAGTCTTTTCACCTCGGCCCCGGTCCTAGCCCTTCCGGATCCAACCCGTCAATTTGTGGTGGAGGTGGACACCTTGGATCTGGGTGTAGGGGCCATTCTGTCCCAGAGAGGTGCCCGGGACCACCGCCTGCACCCCTGCGCATTTTTTTTTCAGCCCAGCTGAGCAGAACTACCCTGTTGGTGAGCGTGAGCTCTTGGCTGTTAAATTGGCCCTGGAGGAATGGCGTCACTGGCTGGAGGGGTCCGAAGTTCCATTCCTCGTCTGGACCAATCATCGTAATCTGGAATATCTGTGGACTGCCAAGCGCCTGAATCCACGTCAAGCACGTTGGGGATTGTTCTTTGGGCGATTTAACTTCTCCTTGTCCTACCGGCCGGGGTCGCTAAATGGAAAGCCTAAAGCCTTGTCCCGTTTGCACTCCCCTGATGAGAAGGAACCACCACCTGACCCCATACTTCCCGCCACTGTTACTGTCCGCTCTCAGCCTGAAGATTGAGAGGACGTGGCTGCCTGTCCCACGTGCAATCAACACAAGAACCCCAAGGTGTCCGTAGGTCTCCTTCACCCACTCCCTATACCCCGACGCCCATGGTCGCACATTGCTGTGGATTTTGTTACCGGCCTTCCCCCGTCTGCTGGTCAAACGGCCATTCTCACGGTGGTCGACAGGTTCTCTAAGATGGGTCACTTCATTCCCCTGCCCAAGCTTCCCTCTGTGAAGGAAACCGCCCAGCTCCTGCTCCAACACGTTTTCCGCCTGCACGGGTGTCCGATCGGGGCCCCCAATTTTCTGCCCATTTTTGGAAGGAGTTCTGCCGCCTCCTGGGGATTTCCGTCAGCCTCTTCTCCGGATTTCACCCTCAGTCCAATGGTCAGACCGAAAGGCTCAACCAGGAACTCGAGACCAGCCTCCGTATTCTCTGCGCCCAAGACCCCTCCACATGGTCGGAGAAAATTCTCTGGGCTGAATATGCTCACAACACTCTTCCCTCCTCTGCCACTGGCCTCTCACCATTTCAGGGTGTGTTCGGCTACCAACCCCCTCTGTTCTCTACACAGGAACCCGAGTCCACTGTTCCCTCTGCCCTGGCCCAGTTCAAGCGTTGTCGGCACGGGTGGAGGGTGGCCCGGGCAGCCCTCCTGAAGTCTTCCCAGAGTTACAGTTGTTGGGCCAATCGCAAACGCCGACCGGCCCCTCGATATCGGGTCGGCCATAAGGTTTGGCTTTCTACTCGTGACCTACCCCTCAAGGCCGTATGCAGGAAGCTTGCCCCTCGTTTCATGGGCCTGTTTCTATTTCCAAGGTGATAAATCCCATGGCAGTGCGTCTCAAGCTCCCTGGTGTTATGCGCATCCACCCGACCTTCCACGTCTCCCACCTCAGACTAGTCCAAGCATGCTCATTGGTTTCTTGTTTCCACCGGGACCACCCTGAGCAACCTGGTGGGCCGCCTGAGCCGCGCGGGGGGTACTGTCAGCCAGCCGCTTGAACATTTCCGCGGTCACGACGTTCGCTTCCAGTTCAGCGTCATCTTTCAGCTGGCAACACCGGCATGCCCGCCATCTTGTTTTTTGTATAAATAGCCACCGGCTGCCCGCGCCGCTGCCAGAATGTCTGCTCGCCGCTTTTTGTTACCTTTCTGCATTTATTTTTCCAGTGGATTGTTTACTGCTGGATATCCTTTTTTTTTCTGATTTTGCCTGCCCTCGGTTTCCGGAGTTTTGGATTCCCCTTTGCTCTGTTCTTCGGCTCTCTCCCTCTGTCTGTTTTTGGACTCGCTTCTGTTTTCGGACACGCCCCCTGCTTCGCTCTCCCGGTACCACGGACTTTCACATTAACCCAGTGATTGCCGCTACGGTGTGTTCATAAGTATTCGGACGTTTCTGCTTTTCTCAGTTTAAACCCAGCGTGTGCTCCTCTACATGATCAAAAGTATTTGGTTTTCTTTTTTTTCCCCCGTTTATTAACCCTGTGTGTGCTTTTGTTGTTTGCTCTTAAGTTTTGGACATGTTGCTTCCCTGCTTGTTCTATCCTCCTCATCTTTTTCTTCCACTTTAACCCTGTGCGTGCCGCGACTGTGTTTTTGTGCTATTGTTCAGACATTAAATATTTTCTGCCTGTGCAAACCCTTCTCTCTCGACTCATATCATCTGGAGCATCCTGCATTTGGGTCCTATCATCCACTCACCTAGCCCCGCACCCGAGTTCCTGACAATCAGAGGTGTAAAGCTCTCAGATTCTGCTCTCTATCACTGCGCTCTTAAAGAATCCACACAATAATACCGAGTCAGTAAAAAGCTGCACAAAAACCTAAATAATGGTTTATATGGAGTTTCTAAAACCACAGCAGATCAAATACAGCAACCTTTAGCAACTTGTTATCAGTTAACCACAGACACAAACAACATTTCTGGGAACATATGCACCTACAAATAAAATTTAATGAAATAAATTAAAAAAATAAATAAATAAATAAATAATGAAATAAATAAATACATTTGCTAAATGACTATACATCATTCACACAAACTGTAAAATTCTGATTATAATACTTCTAATATTCATCTTCAGATTTTGTTCTAAACTTCTCAGTGGTACTTTATAGAAGGATTTATAAAGGCTTTTATGCAGAATTAAACTCATGCAGAAATTGAATCATTTTCCAAACTCAGCTGCACATTATTAATAAGTCACACATTATTAAATATATTTATATTGTTTATGTGCCACAAATTGAGCAAATAAACTTTTACTAACTTTATACTAAAGTTCAATCATTTGCATGTTCTTCAATCTCAACTTTACTTTATTATATACTGTATTTCTAAAAATTGATTACCAGAAGCAGTAACAGTAATTGTACACTGTTAAACAAATTTTTATTGCCACCTTTCAGATTTCAGGGCAGCAAATAAACAACTAAAGAACCAACCAACCAACCATACAAACAAACAAATAACACATACAATACAACATACGTTGTTGTTTTTTTGTTGTTGTTGTTTTTTTTTTTAATGCAATTTAAAAATGTTATTAAATATGGTCCAACTATTGCCATTTTTCACAGAGATAGATGTAAAATAAATGAAAAAAAAACCCCACAACCTCATTAAACAGGTTCTTTTAGTATCAGATGATATAATATCAGGTTTGAGATTAGTGACTGTGCACATTGTAAACTATGAGTGGGGCAGGATGCAAAATTTAAAATAAAAAGTAAGTGGCATGAAAACTCCTGAGATGGTATGAGAAAGAAACCTTGGGAGGAATCAAAATCAACAGTTTACTGATGGACAAAACTGTTAATGGTGATTACATTCTTAAGCCACTGTATCAAACTGTTTATATTAATTACAGTCCAAATCCATCGTCATGGTCCTTATGTTTAACTCAGTAACATCATGGATCATTAGACTGTTCATGTGAAACCATCTTCAGCAGCAGCGAGTGATCTCCAGTTGAAAAGAACTCTATTCAGAGGCAGGGCATTAGGATAAATCAGGCAGCTCTAGAAAGAAGAATAGAACAGAGTCACTGTTACCTCAGGAGCATGTTTAACTCAGTGGAGGGGTGGAAGGACAAGAGCGAGAGAGAGAAAATGATGCATTATTAAACATCCTTAATGGTACATAATAGTTTGAGACACTTGGCAGTATGATCAGGGTGCAAGGACTGCAAGGAAAGACTATTAATTACTGCATAATTAAAAGGGAGAGACAGAAGAATGCTAAATCTTCCTTGCTAATGAAGTATGACGATTCTAATTGATGCTTCATACATACTGTAACACAATTGACTTACTTGTTTAATATCAGCTGTTTCATATCAGCTTGTTATTTCAACTCGTCACATTTTTATTAGTCTTAGATGTCTCGGCTGTTTTGTAATATGATGAGAAAAAGAGAAAAGTTATTCTACAACAGCAGCACTTCCTGGGTGTGGCCTTCTAGAGACGTGTTCCCTCATGTGTAAAGTTCAGCACATACAGCACTATTATACAGAATCCTCACAGAGCTGTGTTCAGAAATGACTCAACTCTACACCTTACTGTACATAGTGAGATACACACACTGATTCTCACTGTAGTTACAGGTAATTCATATATCAGTAAATTCAGTTTACTTTTTAATATTTATGTTTGAGGCTTTAGTCTATTTATTTCTTAAGTAAATGTTTCAGTGTGCTTAAAAATTACTTGATACTTAAAATACTCCTTTATTATTTTCTTCTTTACAGCAGGCAGTTTTGCAGATAAAATTGGGCCAACAGATGAAGATGTCAATGGGAAGGAAACAGAAACTGTTACTTTGAAATGTTCATATGAGACAAACAGTCAATACATCTGGCTTTACTGGTACAAACAAAATCCAAACAGCGCACCACAGTTTTTACTGTATAAAGGCGCAAGGTCAGAAAGTTCTGAAGGGAGCACTCCTAATGATCGTCGATTAGAGTCCAAAACAACCAAAGACTCTACTGAACTTACTATCAGAGGTCTAAAGCTCTCAGATTCTGCTCTCTATCACTGCGCTCTTAGAGACGTAGCACAGTAATACAGAGTCAGTGAAAGACTGTACAAAAACCCATCAAAGATATTTCCTTTACCTACTCTTTATCAGTAAACCACAGACACAAGAAACATTTGTGGTAACAGATGCAGGTGTATGAAATAGAAAAGTAGAATAAAGAGGAATTAAAGATGCCAAATACACATTAATCACATTACAATTCACAAATATACAGTAGATTTACTCTTTACATAATAATAAAATAAAGAAAAGAAAACTGTTCAGTTTGTGTTCTGATTAATTGTAATGCATTTTTCTGCCTTCCTTCATTCATGTGCATGTGTATAAACATTCATGTTACTTTGCTGGATGTGAGCAGCTTTTTATTGCCTGAAGACAAATCTGAAGGCAGAAGACCCACAAATGAACAGAACTGAAGGCAGCTGCAGTAAAGAATCTCAAGGGAGGAAACTCAGTATTTGGTGATGTCTATGGGTTCCAGATTTCAGTCATTTACTGCAAAGGTTTTACATTTAAATATTAAAAATAATCCATATATTTATAATTATATTAGCTTGTCTAATTTGTTTTGAGGCTGTGAAAGAGACTGCACAAAAAATATTTGTAAATGTAATATTATATCAAACTCCTTACATTAAAGCTGAAAGTCTACAGTTCAGTATCATCATTATTGCTTCATTATTATTCAAATCCACTGTGGTGGTGTACAGAGGTGAAATCATACAAATTGAGTCAGTGTCCAAATATTTATGAAGTCACTTGTATTAATTCATGGCCTTTTACTATTAATGAATTTTATTACTGAAGCAGACTGAATAAACAAAATGAATGAACCTGTAACACAATAATCTGTCAGGCCGCTTTTACAGTATGAGATGAAGCAGAGTTGTGATGAATATGAATAAATATGAGTGGGCGGAGCTACATGTGGAGACATCAGAGACAATCTCACATCCACAACCCTGACATTTATTTCTAAAGCTGGAGGTCTGAACTAAACACTCAGGATCACAATGTTACTCCTCTTCTTACTTTTCTTCACTATTGCTGATATTGGTAAGTTTTATATTACACATGAAATTGTTCATTTTTAATAAACAAAAACAGTTTCCACATGAATTTATTATTGAACATTTTTTAATGATATTATTGTAATTTATTTTATAGTAGAAGCTGCTGATTACAGCATTAAACCAAAAGAAACCACTTTATCTGTAACTGAAGGCAGCAACATCACACTGTCCTGCACATATACTGGATCAGTTTACAACCTTCACTGGTATCAACAAAAACCTGGATCAAGACCAGAGTTTCTGCTGCTGATTCAAGAAACCAGTGAACATGTCACAGAAGCTCAACCACCAAATCCACGATTGTCTATAAAACTTGACAAAACTAATAAGAAAGTGGATCTGCACATCTCCTCTGCTGCTGTATCAGACTCTGCACTGTACTACTGCGCTCTGACACCCACAGTGACAGGAAACCCAACTCCACTGTACAAAAAGCACTACACATGACTGCAGCAGATTCATGCTTTTCTCACTAGATGGAGCTGTTTACATGTTTACCTCTGCATGCTCAACCTTCTGTTTATAATTTCAGCTTCTTTTTGAAGATCAACAATCATTAGGGTAATTTGTTAATGTATTTTATTTGTGAGACCCAAACTTTCTATTATTTCCTTCATTAACAATATATTTGGAAAAAGAAATCTTGTATTAGTTCATCAGTGTTTCCTACACAGGTGTTATTGAGGAATTCACAAATAAATTGTGCCTTAATTAAGCAGATGGAATTTAGCAGGAGATGAACCTGAGACTAATCTTTAAAGTAGCCTGGATCAGTAATGTGTCCTAGAACTTTATGGAACACTGTAACTTTGATGAATTTTATTTAACTGGAGCATCGTGATTTGATAGATTTAACATTCACACTTAGGATTTATCTGAAGTAATCAATCCATCTACTGTCATGGAGGGAAAAAGAAAAGGAGAATCTGGAGGACATGGGAAAAACTACAATATAAAATATAAAATAAATACGAAAGGAATTCAAAAGCAATTAAAACATGCAATAGTTTACTGATTTTATTATATCTTTTAGTGTAGAGCAGAGATGCCCAAACTAGGGTCCGCAGGCCAAAGTTGCCCCTGTTGACCTTTGATTTGGCCCATCATGTGTCATATATGATAACAGGATAAAAAAGAAGAAGGAGGATTCCATTGCCACATAGATTCATAACTAATTTACCATAACTTTTTTGTTTTACTTTTTAACCTGCAAAAAAAAATCGCATTACCTTCTTCTGTGAGCAAACTTTCAGTCAAAACTTTTGAATATAAGGACCAGCTTCATGTCTCTCATTAGAGGTCACTGATATTGCAGGCATATGGCTTTATTGTTTATAGCTTGAATCGTTGTTTTAAACTCTATAATACTGTTAATGGAATTGTTTCTATGTTTGCATTGTGCTATGATTCATTGAACTAGAAAGTGCAGAAAATAAAACTACATTAGCTGAGCTGTTTTCTATTTATTTATTATTTAATATCTAAATATAATGAATTGATAAATAAAGGGGAATCATGGCAACATTGATTTTAACAATCATTTTGGCCCACAGCCCTCAATCAAGTTTAATTTTTCAGCACTTCATAAGAAAAAGATGAGGTGTAGTCACATCAGTTCTGACATCAGGTTGTGTAACAATCCAATATTTTAAAGATTTCATTAAAATCAGTGGTGAATGATGATAATACAGTTTAGAATATGCTGGTAATAATGAAGGCTTTGATTTTAATATGTAATATATAATAATGACTTTGATTAAAATGTGGATAGATTCCCCATGTGATGCTGAATGTAAAACCAGTGTGTTTCAGTAAGAATCAACAGTCTGTCAGTAACATTGGTGACTCTGTCATGTGATGCTGTAGGGAGGAGCTTCATGAACTCTAATCATGTTAACTGGTTAGAGCACAGAATATCTTCATTCAGCTAAAACCATTCATCATGTTCACTGTTATATTTATGTACCTGTGGCTTTCTGTGGGTGAGTTATACGTAGATTTATTTTATTATGTAATTTTTTTTTTTTCTGGATATTAATACGAGGTATGTAGATTGATTGTGTAAAGGTTAAAAACATTATATTCTCTTCTCTATGACAGGTGACTCCATGGCAGATTCAATAAAGCCACTTTTTACTCATAAAGCTGTAGATGAAGGTGATAATGTTACTCTGTCCTGCAGATATGAAATCACTGGTACAACAACCTCCAACCTCCACTGGTATAAACAATATCCAAAATCTAAACCTGAGTTCCTTCTTAATATTATGCAGACTGGAACTCTAGTTTCCAATAAACCAGCACGAATGGATGCTAAAATTCGTGGAGATGAAGTGGATCTGATCATCTCCTCTGCTGCTGTATCAGACTCTGCTCTATACTACTGTGCTCTGGTGCCCACAGTGACAGGAAATCCAGCTGCTCTGTACAAAAACACTGACACAGTTTTGTTAAAGTATATTAAAGCAAGTTCTGACAAATATTTTGAGAAGTTTAAATACCCTTTTTAAGGATTCTCTCTTGTGTTTATAAAAAAATATATTGTTGGTACATGCATTAATTCTTTATTAAATTATCTACACGGGTCATTTCTGTGCATTCAGGTACCCCCTGAATGAGATATCAGTCCTTTGCAGAACACCATGCACAAACCCTTTCACACACTCATTCACACTCCAATTTATCCTAGCAAATTTCCTATAGTCATGTTTTTTAGAAACCCACACAGACACGGGGTGAAAACACAGAACTGCACACAAACTGACAGTAACTTCAGCACACACACACCTCCGTTAACCTGCTGAAGTGCACCTGATCCTCAAATCCCTCTTTCTCATGAAAACATCCCTGAGAGCTGCCTATCATGTAATGCTGACTGAGAAATCAGAGCTAGAATTGTGTTCAGGGCTGAAGTGTGATTTCTTTTTACTGTGAATGTCACACTTTCATCACATTGTTGCATTTGTGGTGAGTTGGAGAAATTATTATCAATATTAGACTGTTTTTTTTTTTTTGTGGCTCCTAGTAGATGGATTCCTGACTTTAAATTGCTTCTAGGTTTGAAAATGTTAGCAATGTGTGTATGACCTGTATGTGGGAGTAAATATGTATTAGTGTGTAAAGGTTTTTCTCCTTGGTGAACACAAGATGGCGCAGTCACTTATCTTATTGTGGGAAAAGTACTAGAGCTCCACACAACCCTGCTCACATTCTCTGATGATGAATCCTCATTTTCACAATAAAACCTCTGTGATATAAACTACAGCTGTTCTTCTATCATACACACTGCACTAATATTATCCTCACTCCTGCCCTGATTACTCTTAGTAGCTCAACTCATTTATAGAGACACCATTCTGATAAAACTACACAACTGTCCACTTTACACTAAACTGTCATAAGAATAAATACTCATTAATACTCAAAGTGTCAAACACTGAACTCATCTGTAACAAACACTGCATATAGTGTCTCTTCTCTTCTCTTCTCTTCTCTTCTCTTCTCTTCTCAGTAATATAGAAACACTACTACAAGATTGTGATTAGGGCTGCATTTTTTTTTTGCGTAACATGTTTAAGTTTTTATATAGTACATTTAATGTCAGTATAGTCATAATTACATGAATGCAAGTTTGTGTTTGCTCAAATGCTTCCCATGTGATGCTGAATGTAAAACCAGTGTGTTTCAGTAAGAATCAACAGTCTGTCAGTAACATTGGTGACTCTGTCATGTGATGCTGTGGGTGGAGCTTCATGAACTCTAATCATGTTAACTGGTTAGAGCACAGAATATCTTCATTCAGCTAAAACCATTCATCATGTTCACTGTTATATTCATGTGTCTGTGGCTTTCACTAGGTGAGTTTTTATTTTTATTTTTAAATGTTATTGTATAAATATTTGAAGTTAAAATGAAGTGTAATTAGTGTCTGTAGTGACAAGAACAGTCAAAATGTCGGTTTGACATGTAATTCTGACTTATGTAAAAGTTAAAACATTATGTTCTCTTCTCTATGACAGGTGACTCCATGGCAGATTCAATAGAGCCACGTTTTACTCATAAAGCTGTAGATGAAGGTGAAAATGTTACTCTGTCCTGCAGATATGAAATCACTGGTACAATCAGCTCCAACCTGCACTGGTATAAACAATATCCAAAATCTAAACCTGAGTTCCTTCTTAATATTATGCAGACTGGAACTCTAGTTTCCAATAAACCAGCACAAATGGATGCTAAAATTCGTGGAGATGAAGTGGATCTGATCATCTCCTCTGCTGCTGTATCAGACTCTGCTCTATACTACTGTGCTCTGGTGCCCACAGTGACAGGAAATCCAGCTGCACTGTACAAAAACCCTGACACAGTTTTGTTTAAGTATATTGAAGGAAGTTCTGACAAATATTTTGAGAAGTTTAAATACCCTTTTTAAGGATTCTCTCTTGTGTTTATAAAAAGAATATATTGTTGGTACATGCATTAATTCTTTATTAAATTATCTACACGGGTCATTTCTGTGCATTCAGGTACCCCTGAATGAGATATCAGTCCTTTGCAGAACTCCATGCACAAACCTTTTCACACACTCATTCACACATTTATCCCAGCAAATTTCTTATAGTCATGTTTTTTAGAAACCCACACAGACACGGGGTGAAAACACAGAACTTTTCACAAACTTACAATAACTTCAGCACACACACACCTCCGTTAACCTGCTGAAGTGCACCTGATCCTCAAATCCCTCTTTCTCATGAAAACATCCCTGAGAGCTGCCTATCATGTAATGCTGACTGAGAAATCAGAGCTAGAATTGTGTTCAGGGCTGAAGTGTGATTTCTTTTTACTGTGAATGTCACACTTTCATCACATTGTTGCATTTGTGGTGAGTTGGAGAAATTATTATCAATATTAGACTGTTTTTTTTTTGTTTTTTTTTTTTTTTTTTTTTAGCGTAACATGTTTAAGTTTTATATAGTACATTTAATGTCAGTATAGTCATAATTACATAAATGCAAGTTTGTGTTTGCTCAAATGCTTCCCATGTGATGCTGAATGTAAAGCCAGAATAACAATAGTATTGGTGACTCTGTCATGTGATGCTGTGGGTGGAGCTTCATAAAGCTTTATGATGTTCACATATTAGATACAGAAAGACCTCAAAATATTTTCATTCAGCTAAAACTATTCATCATGTTCACTGGTATATTCATGTGTCTGTGTCTTTCACTAGGTGAGTTTTTATTTTTTATTTTTTTAAATGTTATTGTATAAATATTTGAAGTTAAAATGAAGTGTAATTAGTGTCTGTAGTGACAAGAAAAAACAAAATGTCGGTTTGACATGTAATTCTGACTTATGTAAAAGTTAAAACATTATGTTCTCTTCTCTATGACAGGTGACTCCATGGCAGATTTAATAAAACCACTTGTCACTCATGAATCTGTAGATGAAGGTGATGATGTTACTCTGTCCTGCAACTACGAAATAAGTGATACAAACACATACCTGCACTGGTACAGACAACAACCAAAATCTAAACCTGTGTTCCTTCTTTATATTCATCAATCTACTAAATTTAAAAGTGACATTCCACCACGTCTGGACGTTGACATTGATAAAAATAATAAACAAGTGAATCTGATCATCTCCTCTGCTGCTGTATCAGACTCTGATCTATACTACTGTGCTCTGGCGCCCACAGTGACAGGAAATCCAGCTGCTCTGTACAAAAACCCATTTTGATGTTTGAATAGCAGAGCCGCTGATGATCTTGAGTCATTTACCAGCCATCCTGGGGGACATTCGTCTGTTTCTCTTTTGATTTATAAAAAACTAAATGTATATCTTTGATTAATATTGGGTTTTTAATTTATATTGGATGTATTTTCATATAAGAAAATTTAATATAATGTTTAAGAGTTTTGTTTTCACTGTTCTTCTGTTATTCATATTCCTGGTGCACTTCTTCTTCTACATAACTGCATATTCTGACTAAACTATCCAGACATTCCACTCTAGAATCATCTCATCTAGACTTATTGTATTAATGTTTTTTCGCTACACAAACCCAGCCTCTTTAAACATCATCTCCTCACAAGCATGAACAAAGATAAACTTACCTCTCCTTTACCAGTCATATGCACTGCTGCATTCTCTATTGTTTTTGAGGAAAGAGGGCACTTCTACTTCACCTTCTGCAGCAACATCATGGTTCCTTATTTGAAGAGATCAGTGGTAAAGAATATCTGATCCTTAACTCCCTCTTTCGCATGAAAACAACTCTGAGAACTGTCTATCAATAAATGCTGACTGAGAAATCAGAATTGTGTCCAGGTCTTTCACTGTGAAGGTCACACTTTCATTACATGTTTTTCTCTCTGGTGAACACAAGAGGGCACAGTCACTTATCTTATTGTGGGACACGTACCAGAGCACCACACATCCCTGCTCACATTCTTTGATGATGAATCCTCATTTTTACAATAAAACCTCTGTGATATAAACTACAGCTGTTCTTCTATCATACACACTGCACTAATATTATCCTCACTCCTGCCCTGATTACTCTTAGTAGCTCAACTCATTTATAGAGACACCATTCTGATAAAACTACACAACTGTCCACTTCACACTAAACTGTCATAAGAATAAATACTCATTAATACTCAAAGTGTCAAACACTGAACTCATCTGTAACAAACACTGCATATAGTGTCTCTTCTCTTCTCTTCTCTTCTCTTCTCAGTAATATAGAAACACTACTACAAGATTGTGATTAGGGCTGCATTTTTTTTTTGCGTAACATGTTTAAGTTTTTATATAGTACATTTAATGTCAGTATAGTCATAATTACATGAATGCAAGTTTGTGTTTGCTCAAATGCTTCCCCATGTGATGCTGAATGTAAAGCCAGAATAACAATAGTATTGGTGACTCTCTGTCATGTGATGCTGAATGTAAAGCCAGAATAACAATAGTATTGGTGACTCTCTGTCATGTGATGCTGTGGGGTGGAGCTTCATAAAGCTTTATGATGTTCACATATTAGATACAGAAAGACCTCAAAATATTTTCATTCAGCTAAAACTATTCATCATGTTCACTGGTATATTCATGTGTCTGTGTCTTTCACTAGGTGAGTTTTTATTTTTTATTTTTTTAAATGTTATTGTATAAATATTTGAAGTTAAAATGAAGTGTAATTAGTGTCTGTAGTGGCAAGAACAGTCAAAATGTGGGTTTGACATGTAATTCTGACTCATGTAAAAGTTATAACATTATGTTCTCTTCTCTATGACAGGTGACTCCATGGCAGATTTAATAAAACCACTTGTCACTCATGAATCTGTAGATGAAGGTGATAATATTACTTTGTCCTGCAGATACGAAATAAGTGATACAAACACCTACCTGCACTGGTACAGACAACAACCAAAATCTAAACCCGTGTTCCTTCTTTATATTCATCAATCTACTAAATTTAAAAGTGACATTCCACTACGTCTGGACGTTGGCGTTGATAAAAATAAGAAAGTGGATCTGATCATCTCCTCTGCTGCTGTATCAGACTCTGCTCTATACTACTGTGCTCTGCAGCCCACAGTGACAGGAAATCCAGCTGCACTGTACAAAAACCCATTTTGATGTGTGAATAGCAGATCCCCTGATGATGTTGAGTCATTTACCAGCCATCCTGAGGGAAATTTGTCTGTTTCTCTTTTGATTTATAAAAAAACTAAATGTATATCTTTGATTAATATTGGGTTTTTAATTTATATTGGATGTGTTTTATATAAGAAAGTTAAATATAATGTTTAAGTTTTATATAGTACATTTAATGTCAGTGTAGTCATAATTACATAAATGCAAGTTTGTGTTTGCTCAAATGCTTCCCCATGTGATGCTGAATGTAAAGCCAGAATAACAATAGTATTGGTGACTCTCTGTCATGTGATGCTGTGGGGTGGAGCTTCATAAAGCTTTATGATGTTCACATATTAGATACAGAAAGACCTCAAAATATTTTCATTCAGCTAAAACTATTCATCATGTTCACTGGTATATTCATGTGTCTGTGTCTTTCACTAGGTGAGTTTTTATTTTTAAATGTTATTGTATAAATATTACAAGTTAAAGTGAAGTGTAATTAGTGTCTGTAGTGGCAAGAACAGTCAAAATGTGGGTTTGACATGTAATTCTGACTCATGTAAAAGTTATAACATTATGTTCTCTTCTCTATGACAGGTGACTCCATGGCAGATTTAATAAAACCACTTGTCACTCATGAATCTGTAGATGAAGGTGATGATGTTACTCTGTCCTGCAACTACGAAATAAGTGATACAAACACATACCTGCACTGGTACAGACAACATCCAAAATCTAAACCTGTGTTCCTTCTTTATATTCCTCAATCTACTAAATTTAAAAGTGACATTCCACTACGTCTGGACGTTGACATTGATAAAAATAATAAAAGAGTGGATCTGATCATCTCCTCTGCTGCTGTATCAGACTCTGCTCTATACTACTGTGCTCTGCAGCCCACAGTGACAGGAAATCCAGCTGCACTGTACAAAAACCCATTTTGATGTTTGAATAGCAGAGCCGCTGATGATCTTGAGTCATTTACCAGCCATTCTGGGGGACATTCGTCTGTTCCTCTTTTGATTCATAAAAAAACTAAATGTATATTTTTGATTAATATTGGGTTTTTAATTTATATTGGATGTATTTTCATATAAGAAAATTTAATATAATGTTTAAGAGTTTTGTTTTCACTGTTCTTCTGTTATTCATATTCCTGGTGCACTTCTTCTTCTACATAACTGCATATTCTGACTAAACTATCCAGACATTCCACTCTAGAATCATCTCATCTAGACTTATTGTATTAATGTTTTTTTGCTACACAAACCCAGCCTCTTTAAACATCATCTCCTCACAAGCATGAACAAAGATAAACTTACCTCTCCTTCACCAGTCATATGCACACTGCTGCATTCTCTATTGTTTTTGAGGAAAGAGGGGCACTTCTACTCCACCTTCTGCAGCAACAGCATGGTTCCTTATTTGAAGAGATCAGTGGTAAAGAGCATCTGATCCTTAACTCCCACTTTCCATGAAAACAACCCTAAGAACAGTCTATCAATAAATGCTGACTGAGAAATCAGAATTGTGTCCAGGTCTTTCCCTGTGAATGTCACACTTTCATTACAGGCTTTTCTCCCTGGTGAACACAAGAGGGCACAGTCACTTATCTTATTGTGAGAAACGTACTAGAGAGACACAGGTCCCTGCTTACATTCTTTGATGATGAATCCTCATTTTCACAATAAAACCCATGTGTGTAGAAACACGTTCTTCTATCATACACACCATATTTAACTTACCCTAACTCCAGTTCTATTTATGTAATTTTATATACAGTAGCTTTCCTCTTATGTTCTCCAACGCCTCACTCTAAAATACGTCATAAGTGTTCAGGTTGAGACACACTGAGTGTGTATGGAGGAGAAAACCTGTAAAAACTATAAATAAGTAAATGTCTACTAACAACACTGAATGTTAAAATTTTCACTTTCTTACAGATAACCACATAGAAGAAATATTTAATTTTATTTTAATGGTAATGTTAAATGCCTTTAATTTGTTTTTTTAATAAATATCAGAAAATTCAGCAAAACATGCAAAATAAACGATTCATCTTTGATTTAAATAAGGTTTTCCTATTTCACCTTTATAACTTCACATAACATTTACATTCAGAATGACTACACCTCAGTAAAAGTGGGCGGAGCTCGATGTGGTGAGATACAGTTTAGACAGTTTCACAGAGATACTGACATTTATATCTACTGCAAGACACAACCATCATGTTCCTCTTCTTTCTTTTCATAGTTGTTCAAATCATTGGTAAGTCTTTTATATTCTACATAAACTTTATGTGGATGCTGGAGATTTGTACTGAAACATAAACATGATGATTCAGTTGGTAAAATAAATGTAAAAGAAATATTTGTTGTTGTAATGTGTTTACAGCAGGAGCTGTTGGCAGCAGCATTACACCAGAACAAACCATCATATCTTCACCTGAAGGCAGTAACACAACACTGACCTGCACATATGATGCACAGTCTTCTAGATTTCTCCACTGGTATCGACACAAGCCTCAAACAGGACCAGAGTTTCTGCTGCTGGTTATTATATCTTCAAGTGCTGTCACTAAAGCTAAACACCTTGACCCGAGAATATCCATCACACTTCGTAAACAGGATAATAAAGTAGATCTGGAGATCTTTCCTGCTGCAGTATCAGACTCTGCACTGTACTACTGCGCCATGGAGCCCACAGTGACACAAAACTCATACACACTGTACAAAAAGTGAAGTTTGATTTATTTTCCCCATCAGAAGGGGGAGCTGTTCACCTGTTTCATTTAAATACAGGTTACTTTCTTAGTTCAAAACTTTTATGTTCAATTGTTTAAAATATCAACAATTATCTTCTTACCAGTGTTGGGTGATGGTATTGTTTGACAAAACAATTGAGAAACCAACAGAAAATGAATAGTTTTTACTGTATAAAGTTGCAAAGTCAGCAACAGCACAACACAATACCTCTGGATTAGAATCAGAAGCAACGCCAGACTCTACTGAACTTACGATCAGAGGACTAAAGCTCTCAGATTCTGCTCTCTATCACTGCGCTCTTGAAGTAGGTGCACAGTGATACAGAGTCACTAAAACGCTGTACAAAAACCTAACAATGGCACGTTGTCAGGGATTCCCCTGCCACGCCTCCCTCAGCCGCTGTCAGAGATTCACCCTGCCACGCCCCCCTCAGTAGCTGTCAGAGATGCACCCTGCCACGCCCCCCTCAATAGCTGACATGGTTCCTCGTTATCCCGTGCCTGCCTGAAAACGACCGACACCTGTGGCTCGTTACGGATCAGACTATATAAACTCACCTTCTCGAGTCACAGGCTTTCGGTTCTTGTATTGTCATGCTGGTCATCTCCTGCTCCCGCGACCGCCAGCCTGCCCGCTGGTTCTGTTCCCAGATTCTGTGTCCATGTGCAGATTACTCGTTGCCGGTGCAGTTTACTTTCGTTTTCGGACTCTAGGTTTAGTTTTGGATTACTCGTCTCGAGCGGATATTTTTGTTTGTGTTCTTGCCACGGCAACTGTTTGTTTCTTTTTTGTTGAACTGATTTTGATTAAAGACAATGATAGAGTTATTTCCGCTTCCGCGTCATCAGCCTGACACACGTGAAGTTTTTAAAACCGCAGATACTCACATTGCCAACTTATCAGTTAACCAAAGATGCAACAGCAGTTGTGGTAACATGTGCAGCTAAAAGTGTGAATCAGGTGTTACTGCTGTGTTCTCTTTTGAATTAAATTTAGTTTTAATTTGTTGTCCTTGTGCAACCTACCTCTTAGCCCCATTGTTACTCATTTTTACATTTCAAACACTCTATAAAGGACATTCTACAACTTTCCTAAAATGCCATGAATGTGAGGTAAAATCCTTTAACATGGATGTTGAAATGTATTCTTTAGTAGCCTTGGTGAACCTTCCTATCTTGACCTTCTTGGAGACAGGATGCTCCTGTCTTTGCTGACCTGTACATTTTGTGCTATCGCGTGACTGGATGTTAGAAGACCAAGGGCGTTCAGTTAGAAGATAGCTATAAGCACATCCTGTTCCCTTTTCTTACGCACATATGTTTCTGACCCCTATCTCTGTCAACACACGATAACTCTCTCCGTGTCGCAATGACCTCCCCGCCTTTCCTACGCACTATGGCTTGGACTGATGTGTACATATACCCTGCTTTGCAGCCCAGTTCTCTGAGCAGTGGTATTGAATAAACCAGACTTGATTTTAATCGTGTGGGTTGTTCTTTCATTGCTCCGGAGCGCTCCTAAGGCCTTGCAGAGAAGAGACACAGACGAGAGGGCAGGGAATCTTTCTTACAATTTGGTGACCCCGACGTAATACTCTCGACCAGGTAAGACATGTTTAAATGACTAACTGGTTGGCAGTATTTGGACTAGGATATCTCCTTCAGGGGAAGGTAGACCTCAGTATTGGTATTACTGAGCAGGTATAGGATTAGGGTATTCCTGTATAGCCCCTGAAAGGAAGGAGGACCTCAGTATTATAGTTACTGGGCAGAGCGCACTGTAAAACAAAAAGGAAAATATTCTCTCTGTGTCTCTTGCCTGTATTGCCGATAAGTATTGGTGTTGGTATTTTAAAATGGGAAACTCATACCCTAAGCCTGAGCCTGGAGAGACGCCTTCTGTTTGGATGCAACGTTGTGGTCTAAAATACTTCGTTACCCCTTATCTTGACAATTTAGCTGGTTGGACTGAGGCAACCCCTCAGATTCCACCTTACCCCAGAGAGGGTACATTCTACCCAGGATATTTAGCCTCCGCGTATCACATGATTTATGAAGGCCTCGGAGATCCACAATGGAATCTCGGTTATATGCGGGAATGTTATGGGCGATGGTATGAGATGAAGAAAATCTGGGATGAATGTAAAAACATCTACACTCCAAAAAGAGTATTGAAGGGTATTCCAAAACCTAGGAACCCAACAGATCCTGGTCTTTTAACTGCCATACCACTCCATTTCTCTCGCTAAACCGCCGCCTTATTCGGGGGGAAAAAAAAGAGGTATTGCCCAATGCGCCTGACCGCGACCCCGAACCACCTCCAGTGGCTAATATGTATCCATCGCTAGCCGCGATGAAGGTCTCCGACACAGGAGAAACCTCAGCTAAGAAAAAAACAAAGAAGGGGCTAAAAATGAAACCCAAGGAAGAAGAATCTAGTGATTCCAGTTCCGACTCTAGCTCTGACAGCTCAGACGATGACAGTGACCCTGATGATGTTGGTCCCGATGCTGGGACGCTTCCCCATCCTCCCCCGTGGAATGCAGCATGTGTATGGGTAGCTAAACCCTCAGGAGTACAGGTTACTCCGCCTTCACCATCTGCTCTTAAATATATCATTAGTCTCTTGCCCTCCCCCGATAAACCTCTGCCTTTTGTCGATATGTTAATCAAAAGTTCCCGTAACTGTCATCTGACTGGCGCAGATTATAGATTCATCTTGCAAAGTAAACTAGGTGATAGTTATGATGAGGATAGTTTGCTTGGACACGTCCCGGTGTTTAAATATTCGAATGAAGAAGTAGTTAATGAGGAGATAAAGGAGGAGGAGGAGGGGGGAGAGGCGGCAGGAGGAGCAGAAGAAGAAGTAAGGCCGCGTAGAAAGAAGAAAACAACACGGGTAAGATCCACCTTGTTCTGGAAAGATAATCCAGACACCCTGATAACGTTGACGTCCTCCATATGAGGCCAAGGTTAAACATTTGATGCCTGTGTTTATTAAACAATATCCTTTATCACCTGAAAAAACTACTGGCATTGACTCTATTTTGAATTTTCTTTTGCAACAGGGCGTTGTCACCCCATGCGTCAGCCCATACAACACACCTTTTAATCCTATTCCAAAACCAGATGGCTCATACAGTATTTTCTGTGATTGACCTCTGTTCTGCTTTCTTCAGTGTTCCTGTAGGGAAGGAGACGCAGCCTCTCTTTGCCTTCACACACAGGGGGCAGCAGTACACGTGGACTAGGCTGCCACAGGGGTATATCGATTCCCCCGCGGTCTTCGCGACCATGGTCAAGAACGCCCTGTCGAGCCTCTGCCTCCCCCCTGATTCAGTGGTTCTACAGTACGCTGATGATCTCCTGGTAACTGCTACCGACTATGACACCTGCCAGGCGGCCACCCTGGCCCTACTCAAGCACCTGGCTGCAGAGGGTTTCAAAGTATCCAAGACGAAACTACAGTTCTGCCAGAACACTGTCCGGTACCTGGGCTATAAACTCTCTCAGGGTTCCAGGAAACTGACTGCTGAACGAATACAAGTCATCATGGACACTCAGCGGCCCTTCACTAAACAGGCACTGCAGGCTTTCCTCGGCCTTATCAACTACTGCCGTCAGTGGATTCCAGACTGCTCTTTGTATGACAAGTGTCTGCGCACTGCAGTGAAGCACTCTGATCCCTCAACCGCGCCCTTGACATGGAATCCGGAAATGCTGGCCGCCTTCGGGGCCTTGAAACAAGCCCTGTGTACGGCTCCCACACTGGGACTGCCTAACTACAGCCTTCCGTTCCACCTGTACGTGGCAACTCAACCAGGCACAGCATCTGGGGTGTTGGCTCAGGACACGCACGGGATGACTGTATGGGGGGCTCCGACCATGATTGCCTCACCGAAATTGTCAATGACACCAGTATTCGCCCTGACCTATCCTCTGTTCCCCTACAGATAGGCGATGTTCTCTTTGTTGATGGCTCCTGCTCTAAACCTAGTGATGGTATTTACCTTTGTGGTTATGCTGTCTGTCGCCTGCCTAACTCTGTCCTTGAGTCTTTTTCTCTCCCTTTCTCCTCTGCCCAGGCTGCTGAACTCTTCGCTCTCACTCGTGCCTGTGTTCTCGCGGAGGACACCGACGTCACCATTTATACTGACTCCCGTTATGCCTTCGAGGTGGCTCACGACTTCGGCCGCATCTGGCAATCTCGGGGCTTCACTACTGCTGATGGCAAACCCATTTCACATGCATCATTAGTACAAGATCTAATGATGCCATACATCAACACCTTCCCACACCTGAGACACCTTTTCAGGAATGGCAGATCGATTTCACACACATGCCAAGACAGGGCCCTTTCAGATATCCTTTGGTAATGGTGGATACATTTTCACGGTGGGTAGAGGCTTTCCCCTGTAGCAAAGAAAACGCTAGAGTCGTGGTTCAAAAGCTAACTACTGAGATAATTTCTAGATATGGCATCCCTGTAGGAATTGATTCTGATAAAGGAACCCCATTCACCTTCAAGGTCACTCAACTTCTGTGCAAGGAGCTGAAGATTAATTGGCATTTCCATATTCCGTACCACCCACAGTCATCAGGCATTGTGGAACGCGCTAATCGTACAATAAAGGACAAAATTCGTAAAGCCATGCATGCATCTGGCTCAAAAAATTGGCTGCATGCTCTCCCACTCGTTCTCGCCGATATGCGAATGACCGCACAAGTGCCCCTTGATCATCTTTCACCGTATGAACTTGTAATGGGGCGACCCTTTCCCCTCCCATGGCGACAAGGCAAACAGGCTGTGGGTACGGGGGACCTAGATGTGCATCTCAGCGAGTACGCTGCAGGGTTGCTACAAACATTAGATGATTATTGGACGCGGGTAAATGCAAGAAGACCCCCAATTCCGAACAAAAACACTCACCCCTTTAAGGTAGGGGATCGAGTCCTGGTGAAGAAATTGGACAAAATGGGAACACCCTTGGGTGAGACCCCATACAGTGAACCTGCAGACGTGATCGCTGTGACTCGTACGGCTGTATTAACTGATCTCTTTCCACAGTGGATCCATGCCGGACGACTGAAACATGCCCCACAATGATAATTGTTATGAAACTTTGTACCTAACTACTATGTGTTTTTTTTGTGACCAGAAGTAAACCCTGACGACCCTTCCCAGAGTTTTTTCCCTCCCGACAGAACTAAGGGAGTACCTTTCGGCTAGCCTGCTAAGAGGGGAAGCGGTCTAAGGCAGCTCGTGGATGACCTCAGTTACACCTCAGAATTTCCTGTGTCGTCTCTTTGGACATTCTCCTCACTGTAAGAAGTGTAGGGAGAAACTACAAGGGACTGAGTACCAACCTCTTCTTGGGATGGGCGCAGCCAGTGACCGGTATGGCTGCCATCGCTCTCCGAGAACCGCAGTACATGCGTTTGCGAAATTCATCTAATGATCAATACACTGATACATTCATGTGTTTATACTTAAAAAGATTATTAAGTATAAAAGAGGGGATTGTTGAAATGTATTCTTTAGTAGCCTTGGCGAACCTTCCTATCTTGACCTTCTTGGAGACAGGATGCTCCTGTCTTTGCTGACCTGTACATTTTGTGCTATCGCGTGACTGGATGTTAGAAGACCAAGGGCGTTCAGTTAGAAGATAGCTATAAGCACATCCTGTTCCCTTTTCTTACGCACATATGTTTCTGACCCTTATCTCTGTCAACACACGATAACTCTGTCCGTGTCGCAATGACCTCCCCGCCTTTCCTACACACTATGGCTTGGACTGATGTGTACATATACCCTGCTTTGCAGCCCAGTTCTCTGAGCAGTGGTATTTAATAAACCGGACTTGATTTTAATCGTGTGGGTTGTTCTTTCATTGCTCCGGAGCGCTCCTAAGGGCTTGCAGAGAAGAGACACAGACGAGAGGGCAGGGGATCTTTCTTACAATGGATTAAAAACACACCAAGTCAACTCAGACTGAAAACAGATGGCTTTTGGTTTCTTCTTAACACAAAAACATAAACCCACAATATTATTTTATATGTTCTGACACAATCCTTCAATAAAATAAAGCACTGCTTTATACACTATTTGATGCAGTGTGTTGATCACCAACAGTGGAATAGTTGTGTATTATATTGTAGACCCAGTTCACAGTCATTGATGCTAAAGTGATCTGCACAGTGTTATACTACAACAGCAGCACTTCCTGGGTGTGGTCTTCTAGAGACGTGTTCCCTCATGTGTAAAGTTCAGCACATACAGCACTATTATACAGAATCCTCACAGAGCTGTGTTCAGAAATGACTCAACTCTACACCTTACTGTACATAGTGAGATACACACCACTGATTCTCACTGTAGCTACAGGTAATTCACTCTCATTGGTCTATTACTTGTACTAATTAACACAAAATGTATATTTTAAATTATTGATCTGATATTGTTTTGTGTATATTTACAAAAATGTTTGTCTACATAATTCTTTTTTTATATTTTCTTCTTTACAACAGGCAATTTTGTCTATAAAATTTAGCCAACAGAAAATCCCAACCCTGTGAGGAAAGAAACAGACACTGTTACACTGAAATGTTCATATGACACAAACAGTTACACTACTGAACTTACTATCAGAGGTCTAAAGCTGTCAGATTCTGCTCTCTATCACTGCGCTCTTCAGATTTAAGCACAGTAATACAAAGTCACTGAAATGCTGTACAAAAAACTAAAGTTTGTAAAAACCACAGAAAATAACAGATATTTCCTTTAACCACTTGTTATCAGGAAACCACAGACTCAAGGACAAAAAATGTGTTAACATTTGCAACTGAAAGAAACAGAAAGGAACAAACCAAATCAACAGCTGCACACCAAACACACTGAATTCACAAAAGTACATTTAAAATGCTCCAAAATGTATTTGAAATAAAATATCACAGCATTGTATCAGATGCTACTGATACACACTATGTGGAATTGAATAGTGTTTTTCCTCTCAGTTTTTCCTCATGATTCGAAGTAATACATTTTCTTTCCTTCCTTCATTAATTTTGTCATTTATAATTTAATTCATGTGTTTATGATGCACGCAGATAGAAATGCATGTTACTCTGCTATTTGTAAGTTTATGAACACTGAACAGATGGAAATGTGACCATACAGATGTAACCAACATGAAATAGATGAATAATGAAAATCCCAGTGAAATTTGCTCTTTTCTGACAATATATAATTGATGTGATTGTATCAATAAGGGTTATTTTTAGAATGTCAAACATAATATGTTTTTTTTTTAAATGACAAATTTTGTTAAGTTTAAAAACCGGCTGAAATTTAAACAGAATTCTGTTTCCGAATTTGATGTGGACACACTACTGATATATTATGTGGTAAATATATATATAAAACTTAATTTTAGATTGATTTAATATTAATGATGTTATTTAATTAATGTATCTTTTTTTTTTGGCTGCTAGCGTTAGGGTTTACCACAGCAGATCATTCATCTCAATATCACTCTGTCCTCTACATCTGCTTCTTTCAAACCAACTACCAGAATTTCTTTCCTCACCACATCCATAAACCTCCTTCTTGGCCTTCATTTTTTCATCCGGCCTGGTAGCTCCATTCTCAGAATTCTTCTACTGATGTGCACCATGTCTCTCCTTTGCACATTTCCAAACCAGCTCATTGCTCATCTTGTCTCTAAAATGTCCAACCTGCACAATCCCTCTAATAAACTCATTTCTAAACCTGTCCATCCTCATCACTCCCACTGAAAACCGCAACATCTTCAACTCTGCCACCTTCAGCTTCACCTCCTGTCTTATTGTCAAAGACACAATCTTCCCTTTTTAATCTTGCAGATAGCCTTCTATCACAATTTAATTCATATACAGTATATTAACTACAGTATATAAATACCTATATGATTTAATCTTAATGTTGCATTTGTGGTGAGATAACTGGAGGAGATATTAATATTAGACTGTGGTTTAAAGCTGCTCCAAATAAATGTATTTCTGATTGAAAAGGGTTGAATGAGTTTACAGTGTATGAAGAAGAAAATATTTGAGTGTGTTTCTCCTTCGTGAACTCAAGAAGGCACAGTCACATCTTATTGTTGGAAAGATACTAAAGTTCTACACAACCCTGTTCTCATTCTCTGATGATGAATCCTCATTTTCACAATAAAACCTCTGTGATATAAACTACAGCTGTTCTTCTATCATACACACTGCACTAATATTATCCTCACTCCTGCCCTGATTACTCTTAGTAGCTCAACTCATTTATAGAGACACCATTCTGATAAAACTACACAACTGTCCACTTCACACTAAACTGTCATAAGAATAAATACTCATTAATACTCATAACTCATACTTTTATTAGAGCTGAGCATCAAGATGTTCAACAGTCATT